>NC_051452.1:1362291-1369747 GCF_001649575.2 Kryptolebias marmoratus | reverse complement strand
CTAGTTAAAAAACTACAACACCTAGACACTTCAAACCTGGAGCAGATTATTCTGCACTGATTGCAGAACATTTAAAACCAAGTGTGTGATCTGTGAAACCTTCATCTGATTCCTGAAACCTCAATAAAGGGCCACTTCAGCACTTTTTTTACATCCGTATCGCACTAGAACTGGTCCAGCTCCAAAACTCCAACACCTCACTGGTATTTGATAAAAAGGTGAAATCTCTGCTAAAATCTTGTGTTTTGAATCAACATTCATATAAACCGTGTTGGAGCAGGACAGCGGATGTTTGACCCCCCCCCCCTGCTCTAAGGCCTTATTATCCAGGCAGAAACGTCCATGTTCTAATACTTTGTTGTGGTGGTACTGGCGCTGGTGTAGCGTACCATCGGTGTTCAAAAACGAAAGCTTTTAAAGACTTTAACGCTCAAAAAAAAGGCACGAGGATGCTTTTCTTGTGTTACATTCAACCATCTTGAGGTCGTAATGACCATCTCGTCGGTTATGGGAAAATGGCTGCTCGGGTATTCCGGGGGCGGAAGAGACAGGCCGTCGCCTCTGGCGGACGGCGGAGGCCTCTGGAGCTGCCGACCAGACTCCCAGGACTCCAAAGGACTCCCCTTTGGCGCACGTGGCTGATGTTAGGAGCTAAATTCAATCAACTCGGCCTCCATTGTGAAGCCGTGTCGGAGATCTTGGGCGGGGGCGGCGGGGGGGATGAAATGAAATTTGTTACTTTGCAATCACTTTAGAGTGCTTCAGATGTTAATTAACTTTCTGTGCTGGGGACGTAATCCCATTTCCAAGGTTCCTTGATTGCTTAAATCTCCAGACGAGTCGAACTTGGTTTGAGCGGGAAAGCAGCCCGTAAACACCTGTAGCGTTTGACTGCATGGAACCCCGACAGAAATTTAAAAAACTGCACGATGTGCCCCAAAGTATAGGATACCCGTCCACTCAGGTATGAGCCAAAATCCTATCCAGATATTCTCACGCTCAAGGTATTAAAAGGAGACGATGTGTTCAGGAAATCTGAGCCTTACCGGATTCACTGGGGTTGTTGAAAAACGCATTTGAGGCTTGACACCGTAGCTCATAACCCTCTGTATTATAAACCACACACAAAAACAAAAAATAACGATCATTTGTTTGAAATAAACTGCTTAAAATGAGTATCGGAAAACGATATTTTCCCTAGAAGTTTGTCCACAATTAGGAAATATTCGTTTTCTGGGCTGTGGGAAAATATCATTTCTGTGCGATAGAAAAAAATATGGATGTCACTCAGTTTGAGTATCTTACTTCGGTAAATAAATAAATATTTTCTGTTCATGTGTTCATTTATTTACACATTTACCTAGAGGGTTGAATTAATAATAATAATTTAAAAAAAGTTGTTGTTAAAGAGTTTAAGCCGATCAGAAAGGTTATTTTCTGGGCCTCGGCTCTTCTCTGGAGATAATCGCCTGCAGTTCCCGGATGTGTCCACACGGGGGCGCTGCTCTACAAGGCTCCACATCAGCTGAGGCCAAACGGAACAGGAAAACAGCATCTTGTACCTTTTTTTTTGTAATCATTCTTAGATATTAGTTATATTTAAATATTTTTTTATTATTTATTGTGTTGGCTGTCACTTTGCAACGACTATGCAAATTTTTCCAGATTAGCTGCAAGATTTTTTTTTTTTTAAATGGCTTTTTAATTGTTGCATTTTTCAAATTAAAAGCCATTTCTTTTTAAAAACAAGAAGAAAAACACCACCACGGCGCTCTGTGACCGTTTGACTCTCGGCTACTGCCGCGCCAAATTTCAGCTCTCTGTAAAACCGACCAAGTTACGGCCACGAGTTCGGTTTGCTGCAGCGGCCACCTTGAATCAAGCCGACTCCACGAGCTAATCAGCTGTAGGCGTACGTCCGGCAGTTACTTTGTGAAAGTCTCATTAAAATGCTATCATCGATCGTCAAGATATTTTGCTAACAGACGCGATAAAAGATGCAAAGCATTCCTTTGAAGTGCTTTTATATGACTTTTAGTGATTTAAGCTGTTCAAACATCCAAAATTTCTTTTGTTTTTGCTAATAGTTGAGGGCAAAAAAATAAAATTAGCATTTTTATTATTAGTTATTGTGAATGACTCCGTTACATCGCCAAATTTTAGCTTAATATGTGCAAAACTGACTGAGTTACAGGCTAATGTTGATGAGCTCTGGTGGCCATCTTGAATTGGAGTTTTTCAATGTTTATAATTTGGATTATTCCGGTTCATCAACGGTAAAATATAACCACGAAGTTTGCATCATTCCCTGCCAAATGTGTGCCGCGTTGTTTGTGAGAAATGAGCGAGTCGGGTTTTGTTGCCAACAATTCCAGGTCGTTTGTTTACGTTCCAATGTCGACGAGTAGCCGAGTGTCGAAGCGAAATTAGGGGCCGAGATATCCCGACCTGTAGCCGGATGATTTTCGTAACCGATCGCCGAAAAAGGGCGAGTAACATCTGCCATTTTGAGTTAATTTAAGCCCCAAAACAAATCATTTAATAAGTAAAAACTGTTAGAAGCAGAACAATTCTGGCTTTAATCAGCTGCGGATGTACACCCATCAACGAGACGTTTCGCTAACAGTTGACGCTAAAATTATAAAAGCACAAGCCACGCGATGGGTAGCGCTCGGATTATTTGCCGTGAATGACTCTCAGCTACTACCACACCAAATTCTATCTCATTATCTGTAAAACTCATGAAGTTACGGCCATTTAGCCCGAGACGGATCCACAACACTGTAAATGGGTTGAACCGATGCGATGCAGTGACTCCAGACAGCCAGCAGAGGGAGCTGTAGGCGATTAAACTGATTCTTTACTGTTCAATGCAGAAAAGCTGATTATTGAGGGGTATTTTTCTTTTTTAACACAATGATTATCATGCAGTGCAAGTTTCTGAGATTTATGCAAAATAAATAAATAAATAAATAAGATTGTTTATGCAACCCTGAGCACAGTTTCTCGGCCCACATGTCACCGTTTTTAAGTTATTTGTTTTGCAAAAGTGGTTATTTCAGTTGTAAGTTTATTTATGCATTTATATTAAATGCATAAATAGCCAAATTCTTCCTGAGCGAGTCATTTTGCCACAATAACGCTATCGCCCGCCTTCCTCTTCTTCTCCTCCTCCTCGCGGCGGCTCGCCGGCAGCCAATGGCCGGGTGCCGGATGCGACACATCCGCTGCAACAACAAGCACCCCGTCCCCTCCCCGCTCCTTCCTCCTCCTCCTCCCCTTTCAGCTTGACGCCATGTGTGGCCCAAATCTCGACCTTCACTCAGGAAAGAGAGAGAAGACAACGACGACGAAGAAGAAGAAGAAAAAAAAAAAGAAAAAACACTCCGAAGTTCTGCAGCTCGCCTCTTGAACGTCACTCCTCTCTGCTCGCCAAACTCCGGCTTCTTCTTCATTTATTTTGTCTGTTTGAAGGATTTTCCGCGTGCTTTTATTTTTCAAACTAAAGAAAAAAGGAACTAAATAAATAAATAAGGAGAGGAGAGGAGCTGCTGTCGGAAACTGAACTGTGGGAGGAGGAGAGAAGCTCTCAGTCTGGGGGGGGGGAAACAAACTCGGATTTTATTTGCAACAAACGGGAGCAGGAGGGCGGAAAGCACGGTGAGTGGGACACATTATTGCTTTTATACGGGCTCTGAGCATTTCAAAATAAAAGCTCGACTTAACGCCACTTATAAAACTAAACGCTGCTCCCTCCCTAAAGTCTCCAAAACCCCTCGAAGATGCCTTGTAACATAACCGAAGGGCGTTCCGAGCCGGTTTCCTTACTTTAATGGATGTTTGGGAATAAAAGCACGGCCCGAGGGCCAGAAGCGGCCTCTCCGGAGCATCCCGTCGGGCCTCTGATTCGAGCTCAATCAGCACAGCTGGTGGCCGGTGTACGCCGTTAATTGATTTGTTTTGTTTTCAAGCTGTAGCTTTTATTTTACGAAATAAAATAAAATAAGATATATAAGAAATAATATATAGAAGAGTGCTTCATCTTCCTGGTTGGTGATCGATTACGTACCAGCAGTTTTTTTGTTTTTAGGTTAATAAGCCGATTAACCAGCGTCGTTCTCCCCTTGAAGTCCCTTAAACAAAATAAAAATAATTTTTAAAAAACAGCGTTTTAGTAGAAACTAAGTAGATGGAAATGCGTTTATTTCCAAAACATTTTTGTCGTTTCCAAAAACTGTCCTCGTGAACACGTCGCCGCTTCTACACTAACGCTATAAACGACCCACATGCTGGGGCGACGGCGGCGAGTATAAAGGATGTTTCAGACATTTTAAAAAAGGGGGCTCTGCGAAAACGTTTCCTCGAACAGTGACGATGTTTTTTGAGGAAGTGGAGGTCAATGAAGTGGAGGTTGCTGCCGATTGAACGTCTCGTGCAGAACGGGATTCGTTCGAGCGCAAATAGCGGCGACGGCAGCTAGCCATAGCACTTCCAGTGCAACCCTTCTTTTTCCCGTAATGGTGTCAGAACATTTATGCCTGAATAAAGGTCACCAAGTACGTGCCGTGAAGTCTGAAGGCTGCTCTGGAAGCGGGTCCCGTTGGACCGCAGTGACTCGTAAACGACTCGCCCGAGTGGGCCGGCCTAGTTTTCACAGGCTCTGTTTCATCCACCTTAGGGGTCTCCGCAACCGTTAAACTCCACGGAGCTACGAAATCTCCGCAGAAAGGGCTCCAGGCTGCGTGCTACAGCTAGCTGCCGATGCAGAAATTGGTCCGCATCACATTTAGACGAGGTCCTAGCTCTGAAATATCCCTTTTGGTTCGTTGCCAGGTTCGCGAGGCCAGGCTACGACCAGCTGGCTGACGTTTGTGTCCAGAAGGCCACGAAACGGTGGCGGTGAATCTCAGACTTCCTCACGAGTCGCGGAGGATCACAGTCTGGGCGCCACAGCCTCAAATGTCGTCTTGAACCCATCCGAGTTTTGTTTCCAGCCCGTCTTCAGAGCAGTCGGCAATGAAGGGTCTCGGGCAAATATCCAGGTCTAAAAACCACACGGTCCAAATCTGCGCATCTTCCGGGAGACTAAATGCCACGGTGGGTGGAAGATGGGTGACGACATCATGCAGTTTTGCGAGCCGTGCAGATTTTATTAAAACTGGCCGTTTGAAATTACGGACACGGCCCACCGGTCGCAAACACGAAGGGAAATCCGTCGTTTGTTCTTTCAGTTTTCGATTTTTGGACTGCCGGCGATTTCGGCCGGGTGAGATCCTACTTTAATGTTGGCGTAGGGGTGGGTTAGAACCACGTTAAGGATGGGTTCCGTTAGTCCTCGGGTGAGAAAAAACAAAAACAACAACAAAAAAAAAAAAAGCCTGCCCCCTTTTCCCAAAGTCAATGGCTTCACCTGAAAATCCAGCATGGCTGCCTCGTGCGTGGGTTCGTATCTTGTTAATTCGGTCCAAGTTGATGTCGTGTAGCGATCACGTGTTTTAACGGAGCTGGCTTTCCAACAAGAACGAGGGGGCGGGGTTAAGATGGGCGTGACGTTATTCCCAGATTCTAAGCCGGAAGCTAAAGCCTGTAGTCAGGGAATGAAGCAGTCCACAGTCCTGGATTTGTTTTTTACCCCAAACCTCAGACGGATTCGGCCTTCTTCGTGCCTCAACCGTACGTAGCCAACCCCCCCCCACCGTCTCTTTCTTACTTCCAACACTCAATAAACCCCACAGGCAAAAAAAAAAAACAAAAAACCCCTGAACTTTGATCCCCCCGGCGTTTGCAGTCTTTAGTAGGGAGGAAGTGTTGACTCCCCCCGTTTAGCTGCACATCTATTCCGTCGGCTTGTTTCGCCTAACTGGAGAACTGACTCGAGAGTAAACAAGCGGGGGCTGGAGACGCAGAAAGTAGTGAATCAAGTTCCTTCTTTGCGTGTTTACGCCTTGATAAGAGTTCCAACAGGCCCAGTGAGGATATTTCACCCTCATGTTCTGCGCGATGGCCTCTAACCTTTTGTGCGATTTCTCCTCTTTTGAGTAATGGGTATTAATGAATTCAAGGGAGCAGAAAGTCCGTCCCCCCCCCCCAAAAAAAAAAAAAAAAAAAAAAACCAACAGCCTCTAGGAAAGCATCTGCATTCAGCTGGGATAGCGGTGTAAACATAAAGCCGGGCTGTGGAGCTCGCAGCAGCCTCGGGCAAACAGATTTTTTCCTGTTTTCTGACGGCGCACAAAGAGCTGCTGTGGCGTTGGCTCCGGATACTCCGGAGTTCGAACCGGTGCGTCAGTGTGTGTGCCCGAGGCTCATTTTCATAGCAGTCCGTCCGTTGCGATTTGCATGGCGGTCATTTGCATGGTCATTCGCGCTGCTATAAACTGTCCCGTCTTCTCCGACAGGACTTCAGATGTGTCCCCTGTCGGCCAGAGAGGCGCTTCAGTCCCGAGATGGATTCTGGAAGTCAGAGCGGCAGCGGCAGCGGCGGCGGCGGAGGAGGGCTCCACGGGGGGTCGGCGGCGGGATCGTCGAGTGCGCTGCATGACAACGGGAGGCCTCTGCAGAGCGCCGATGGGTCGGTAGATTCTGGGCTGAACAGCGGGCAGCGGTCGCAGACTCCGCCGCTGCTGTCCCTGGATCAGATCAGGACAACCGGCAGCAGCAATGAATACACGGACGGACCGACAGGTGCTCCCAGGAAGACTGATTTGGTTGGGACTCTGGAAGAGAGGCGTCAGAACCTCCACAACCTGCGTTCCTTGGCTCTGCATGAAAACACCAGCAGCTCCTCGTCTTCCAGGGAAGACTCGTTGCAGTCCTCCAGCGTGGGGGTCACGCCAGGCGCCATCGGGACCAGCGAGGGGAGCGCCAACTCCGTCCCGGCGAACGGCGATCAGATCATCAGGGTCCAGCCAAAACGCTCGGAGCCGAATTCGGAGGAGCTGAAGCCCCTGAACGAAGCGGGCAGGGTGGTGGGGGTCACGCCGGGCAGCTCGGCCGCCGCGGACGGAGGCAAACACGCCGACAAATGCGGGGAATGCCAACGGTGCAGGTGCGCCAACTGCAGCCGGCCGCGGGCGCTCCCGTCCTGCTGGATGTGCGGCCGGCGGTGCGTTTGCTCGGCGAACAGCGCCGTGGACCACCTGACGTGCGCCTGCTGCGTCAAGGGCCTCTTCTACCACTGCTCCAGCGACGACGAGGACACGTGCTCCGACAAGCCCTTCTCGTGCTCGCAGTTGCACTGCTGCGCCCGCTGGGCCACCGTCTCATTGCTGTCCTTGGTCTTCCCCTGCCTGCTGTGCTACCTCCCGGCGAAGGCCTGCGCGGCGGCGTGCCAGCTCTGCTACGACCGGGCCACGCGGCCCGGCTGCCGGTGCAAAGACTCCGCCTCCGCCGCGCGCCACCACCACAAGATGGACACGCCGACGTAGACCGACGCTTAACAATGAAAAAGACCCCC
>NC_051452.1:1360740-1362111 GCF_001649575.2 Kryptolebias marmoratus | reverse complement strand
CCCCCCCCCCCCCGCAGACTGAACTCATACGCGTATGGTTGCACGACTAGAGCCATCCTTCAGGTTTTAGAAAAATTATTTAAAAATTGGCAACTTTCAGTTCAGATTGACGGAAAAGGTAAACCAAAACAAGCACTCCAATCGCTAAAACATGACGACATATCCAACTACTGTTTTATTCTTTTAAAAAAAGAAAAAACAAGGCTTCACTCAAGTGCCCTGATATTGTTTAACATTTGATACAGTTAATATTCTAAAAGCAGACTCCGGTTACTAACCGTCTGTAACGTAGGAAGTATCAAAAATGGGTTTGTATAATAGAAAGTTAGTTTATTTTTGTATATATATATATTATATATATATAGCTTCCAACTGTGAAAGGTTTCCCGCCATGCCAGAGGCACCTTGATGAGCACATTTCAAAGAATGGGTCAAGAATGTGCATCAGCCTTCATGTCATCTACCGATCGGAGCCCTTCCATTTGTAAATTGTACAGTGAGCTTATATGGGGAAAAAAAACAAAAAAAATGAAATATTTTCTAATTCCAACACTGCTCAGTGTAAAGTTAAAGCTATATATTTATTTGAAGGTTTTATTATTTTATGAGGGAAGAAAAACAACAAAGAGAATATTTATTTTTTAAAAAGGACCCCGTCTCTCCCGGGGCGTCGGGATAGATTTCAGGAAACTGTGGATTAGAAGACAAATCTATTAACTTTTGGAATTAAAAACTGTTTTTAAGTCTGATCACTGCGTTTGTCATTTAAGAAAGCGAAATGTAAAGTTTTTAAAACTGATGGTTATCGGGGGAGGGGAAGGGGTTGTGTTGTGGGTGTGTGTGTGTGGACGTCTGCGTTGTGTAAAGGAATTAAGAGGAAGTCGTCACATGCTGCTTCCTCTAAAGTCCTGCACCGTTACCGCTTTTCTCGTAAACCTGCCGTTACTCTAGACCAGGGGTGTCCAATCCTGGTCCTGGAGGGCCACCATCCTGCAGGTTTAAGCCTGGTAATCGCTCAGTCATTCAAATCAGGTGTGTCAAATTAGGGAAACATCTAATCAGTCCCTCCAGGATTTCGTTGCGGCTAAAATGCTTGATTTCACGAGGCATTTTTCTAAAAGTTGCTGTTTTTTTTATACTAAAATCAATAAACAACCATAACTTTTAATATTTAAACCAAAATTACTTCCTAGTTTTGTAATATAATTCCCAACAAACATTGACATTCTCAAAAGCTGCTTTATTTGAGAACTTTGATAGCTTCTAAACTGACATTCATGAGCATTTCTGGATTGTCCCTGGTCTGCAGCTCTCCTCACATGTTTTGCAGACACAAAGTGTTTGCCGATGCGTTTATGTTCCATGATTACA
>NC_051452.1:1347466-1359858 GCF_001649575.2 Kryptolebias marmoratus | reverse complement strand
GGGGATTTTGGCTCCTCTTGGCTACCTGCTCCTGCTTGGTATTCCCACAGAGCGACGGTTGTCCGAATTAAGGAGGGCTCTTTGTTGGTTGGGTCGCGAAAAAATCAAAATAAAAGTCTTTTATCGTATTAAAAGTTGAAAAAATGCAAAAAGGGTTCAACTGAGGCGCAGCCATTTGGCAGGAAGTGGACGACGACGGGCCGTGAATTCGAAAAGGGGTCCCCCACCCCCCCCTTCGGAACGGCCCTCTTTGTTGGTTTTAGCCACCGTGGCCCCTGTGGTTCGCGGCGGCTGCGGGGGCAGAGCGGGCCCCCATTCACCCTGCTCGCCAAGGCAGAACGCGGCGCAGGAAAAGACAGGAAGGAAGCGAGGCTTTTCTTTTCGGCCTGGAGGCTTTGTCTTGTCTGACGGCCCACCGGCTTAAAGCAATCAAACGGCACCGTGAGAGACGGAAAGAAGGGGGGGTGGGGGGGCTTTAAAACTGAGCGAAGCTCCATTTCAGAAGACAAAAATATGGCGAAATTGTCTTATAAAGTAAAAGCGCTAACCGTGTACTTCTAAATAAGGCCCTGTATTAAAAATGTGCCGTTTCAGCCTCTATAAATAAAAAAAAAGGCAAATATTAGGTTCATTTAGTCACTTTAGTTCAAGCATTGACCCTTCAAATTAAAGCTGATCGTGGTAAACTTTTATTTTGTTGATAAATAAAATAGCTCATTGGTTAAATCCCAATAAATTCGGTGAAATTATGATTTTTTTTTGTGGAGTACGTCGCACACAGCGAAGACGAGCCCAAACCGAAGTGTTGAAGTCAACTTTTGACCAGTTTTCTAAAAGAGGAACTGAATTAAACGAGGAAACGACCAAAACCGGTTTGTCGCCAGGGCTGACCTGCCGCCGGGCTAAAGATTTTATTTGCTCCATTTCCACAAAATGCTAAAAGGCATCTGAAGCAGGTGCAAAAAGTTGATTCCCCAAACTTTTAAAACGGAAGCGTGCCGATCGGCCGTAAGGCTGCCGAGTTCAAAGGTTTAACGTCGAATACGAATGGAAAATTGTTGGAAAATGGTGAACATTTCGGTGGACTCAGAACGATATTCGGGTTAAAGCTCTGCACGGGTTATTCAAATTCGCTGCCACTGGTTTCAGAACGTTTTGCATCAACAAAAAACGTTTTAAAACACGACCCGTTGTTTCCATTTCTGAGGGTTTCTTGGCTTCACGAAAAGCTGCCTAAAAAGATTCAATGTCAAATCGTACGAGCGTTTGGCGCCGGTATTTCTGAGCTTCAGGAACGAAACAAAACGAGGTCAGGGCGGCGAGGAGAGGTGCTCGAATCCTGAGCGATGTAGGTGTTAGTAAAAAAAAAAAAAAGGTCGCATCTCTCCGGCGTTACTAGTGAGAACGTTCTCTTTTTCTCAGAAGCTGATCTTTTCTTTCTTGTTTTCCGATGTGGGCGGTTGAAGAGGCGCGCATGTCGAGCTCATCCCTCCCCCCACACCTGACTGCGGTTTTTACTTTCCACTGAGTGTGTCCTCTGCTGCTGTCACACACATGTCTGTCTCTCTATCTTTGCGGGGACTTTCCATTGACTTCTATACATTACTACAGCCTTACCCTAACCCTAACCATTACCAGTACATAACTAACCCTAAACTCAATTCACCCCTTAGTCCCAGTGGCGGCTGGTGGAGTTTTCTCCAGGGGGGGCTATAAATCCAAAATAGACATATACCAAAGGTTTTGGTATATGTATTTACATAAATTAAAACAACAAAAGCAACATTATAATGTCCATATAAATGCACAAGTGCTTCCTGAACACTAATACTTACAAAGACGGAGGTCTGTAGGACACATTTATCTGTTTTCTCCCTTATTTTTCACAACTTTACTGGAGAAAATACGTCAAAGCTTGTTTTATGGTGAGAGCGCTCACTAAGTCACGTATTCTGAACGTAGGTCGGATGTCTCACTCCGATTAGAATTCAAAACCAAAACATTTTAAGTTTTTTTTAGCATCAATTTTCTTAAACTAATTATTAACTATGAACTTATTTATGTAACTTAGTCACGTAATGAACTTATTGCTGTCTTTGAATAAAAGGCAGCTCACCCGCGGCTCGACTTTTCAATCAGGCGAACTTTAGGACAGACAGGATGTGACGTCAGCCCCCGTGGCGGGAGGAGTCCCACGCTCCGGCGGCTGGAGGCGGAGTCAGCTTCGTCCTATCTCTTGTATTAAAGAGGAGCTACTGCGCATGTGCAACTTTTAACGAGTTTATGGACAAAGATTTTTGCGCCCCAGGGCGGAAATACGTCACCAATGAACGAAACAACTTTACTTATCATTAACTATAAAATATTTATCTTACACAACTAAAAATATATATACATATATTTCAAAACATTTTAAATGTACTATTTAATTTTTAATTATTTATTTTACGTCTTATTCAAGGTAATGTGAGTGGTGGGGCGGCACCCTAGCGCCCTCTATTGGCCAGCCGCCACTGCTTAGTCCTAAACCGAACCCCTAACCCAATAACATCATTTCTGTGAGGACCAACGTCTCCTCGTGGGCACCAGGCTTTGGTCCCCACGAGGAGACGTTGGTCCTCACAAGTTAGTATATGTTAGGATGTCCCCACAATGTAGCAGATACAAGTACACACACACACACACACGGGAAAAAAATAAAATAAAATAAAATTGGTGAAAGCTAAAACTGCAGGGATACGAGTGCTTTCTTGCACACACGTGTGCGTCTGTCGGCATAATAAAGTCTTCCTCCCAGACAATGAAGCCCAACTGGAGGCCCAAGTCTAATAGCAGCACTTAACTTGAATCCACCACAGGAAGTTGGCTCATCTGCACACACACACACACACACACACACATAAAGAGTCAGCCCGCTGCTGACAGCCAGTGGATATTTGTTGGCGACACCGTGGCTGCCAGGCTCTTTACAGCTTAGCAGCCAATTGTTGTTCACCCAGTTCAACACAAACACACACACACACACACACACACACACATTGAGAGCTTAGAGCTTCAGTTGTTATCCTGAAAGGCAATCTTGATCCCTCGGCTACACAGTAGGACAGACACGCACAAAAAGGAGGAATTAGTGCGGTCTGACAGCTCACTATGCCGCATGGCATTTAGCGTGCGGATGTGCGCGACGGTGGCAATTATGTGTGCGTGTTTTGGGGGGGGACAGTGTATATGCGGATGCGTGTGTGTATAATCACCAACAGGCTGAATTATATACTAACGGGTTTACGTGCCGCGAGGAGAAGAGCAGTCGTTTAGCGCTTTTAGCCTCGGCCAAACGATATCTGCACGCAACGAGAAATGGGTCGTTTGTAGCCTAAAATTATCCAATAACATCATAAAGTAGCATTTGTTTAAGCAATGCGTTATGTCGCTGCTTTGCGTGTCTACTACCACTTTTTTCCTCTTTGCTAAGGTCGATTAGCTGTGGCGGCCACTTCAAAACTTAATCGGAAGGAAATGCACAGCCGATGATGCCTTTAAAAGTTTCGCTGAGATCTTTGCTCTGGCTCATGGGATATTTTCCAGAACGGAAACAAAGGAACGCACACGAAGGCGTGTGTGAGAGGCGTGACCGTCTGCCTCTCAGAGCGTCACGTGATAAATACAGCCCAACGGAAGCCTTTTTAAAATATGAATAAAATTGACCCGAACACACATCCTTGAGGAACGCCACAACTGACAGGCAGCTGGAAGAGCAGAGGCGTCCCGTTTTAAAACAGAATAAGACCTGTTAAAATAAAATATCTCCAGATATTCGAATGACTGAGGTCAGTGATACAGAAAACCACCTTTCAGAGACCTTTAGGGAGGGACATTTTTGATACAAGCTAAAACACTGTTTTGAAGATTTGAGGAAACGCTTGCACACCAAAGCAGTGACCTGTTGGTAATATTTATTTTCATGTTTTTTTTTAACCCTGGGAACAATTTGCAAATGTCTCTTTTGCTCAGGTTTCCTATTGGTCCCGTGTGACGGCATGTAAACTGCCTGTCAGAATGGATCCATTGAGGCCCAGATAGTCATTCAAATGACAGCACAAGGAAGCGTGGTGAGCACATTTGCAAATGGATTTGTAAAAACAAAATAATAATTATATATAACTACGGTTCTATTGTGTAATATAACACGCATGCAAATGCTAACGTTCACCCAGAGGATCTCCATCTGAACATGAAGGACCCATTGTGCCTGTAGAGTTAGCTGTAATCAGATTACTTTGCAGGTGATGCTTGCGGATCAATCTTTAATTAATTAATGGTGATTAATGTCAAAACAATGCTAAGATATACTGCTTAGTTCGAGTCGGCCCTCGTTTTCTTAGATTTTGTTTCAAAGGAGTCAGACTCACTTGTAATCTTTAAAATTTGTTTATATTATTATAATTTTAGTTTTTTTTTTTTTTAAGGTCTTCTGTGGACATTAGCTGCTTATTCACTTAATTTTAGATGATTTTCAGAGGATTCTTTGTTTGCTTTAGTAAACCAACTCCAGTTTTTAGGCCTTACGCCTCATTTTGTGTCCACTATTGCTGTTTTCCCACCGTTTTTAGCTTTTAAACATTTAAAAAGTTGATTCTGACGGGACTGACGACCTAATAGCCAGTTTGAGCGGTGCCAAGACCAAAGCGGACGGCTGCAAATTTATTTAAAAAATAAAAAAAATTCCGTTTGTTTGGGGTTTTTTTGACAATTCTGTCCAAAACTGAGGTCGATGAAAGCGCCGTCTCCTCTGGTTTTATATCAGTGGTTTCCAAACGCTTCTGCTTCCGACCTAAAAAAATAAAAAGCAATGTGACCCAGACTGTCACCGTTTTACTATTTTCATCCATTCACAACTACGTTTTCTTTTTTTTATCTCTTGAAACAATTACAGGGGGAAAAAAAGTGTTTAGTTTTGTTTCTAAGAATTATTCTAAGTCCGAAAAATTTAAGTTTTGTGACCTATAGTTGGGTCCCAACCCCAAACTTTGGAAACCACTGCTTTCAGAAGCACATTCTTCACTGTATGAAGTCCAGATAGAAGAACTGGACAGAAGAGTAAAGAAAAACTTTCAGGAAGCCCAAAGAACTACTTTAAACAGATAAGATGACGGTCCGGCTCCGTGTGAGTATTAAACATCAGGATGATACACCGTAGTCGGCTGGTTCACTGAAGTTTTGGAAAAGTGATGAACGACGTTGGAAAATATTGTGAGAGTACGAAATTCGAATGACTCAACTGCCATCACGTAAAACTGACTCCATTCTGTTCTAGAAGAACATAACAGATTTGAGGAAAGACGTTAGAGACCAGGATGAGACCTTACAGGTGCCCATGAGGCCCCCAGATGGTGCAGATTTCTCAAATCTCACGCGGAACTATCGCGACATTCCTGCGGCGACCGAGCGCCACTTGAAAGTGTCAAAAATGAGCCGTTTTGTTGCCAGAATGTCGTGAAACGAGCACAAAAAGCACAAAAGTTATGCGTACTCGAATCCTGCCGGGGGGATTTCAACTGGAAAATCAACTAGTCGCCAGTGAGGTTCTGGTTGAGGAGTTTGACGACGCAAATGACGAAGACTGAGCGATAATGTGATAATTGTGTCATTTTGGAAAATATCTCCAGAACCACTGCACAGATTTTAATGGAACTTTCAGGAAGTAATCACCGAGTGTACAAATACAACTAATCAAACCCTCCAGAATTTCGCGATATTGCGATCGCAACTATTAACGCAAAATCAAGCAAACCCCGCAAAATCGCAACTTTGCCCAAAACACCGCAACTTTCCCGCAACTTTAACCCAATATTTATTGTTTCTGAAGCGATTCGCCACCGTTTCTGTGGTCTAGTCTCTTCTTTGTGGGTTTGAGTAGCGTGGAATACAAAATAACCCCAAATAACTCAGGAAGAAGACACGTGACGTCACTTCCTGTTAACATCAGAATGCCGGGAGCGTGCAGGAGCAGCGACCGAAGCCAAAATGTGCGCTAATGCTTCACATTTGCCCACAAAGATTTCAGCAAACCAGTTTCCTCCACAGCTGCAGCTGTTTTGCACGTCCTGCAGTGTAATCATGAAACATAAACGCATCGACAAACACTTTGTGTCTGCAAAACATGTGAGGAGAGCTGCAGACCAGGGACAATCCAGAAATGCTCATGAATGTCAGTTTAGAAGCTATCAAAGTTCTCAAATAAAGCACCTTTTGAGAATGTCAAGGTTTGTTGGGAATTATCTTACAAAACTAGCAAGGATTTTTGGTTTAGATATGAAAAGTTATGGTTTTTTATTGATTTTAGTAAAAAAAAAAAAAAAATCACAACTTTTCAGCGCAAGTTTTAGGAAAATGCCCTGCAAAAATCAGGCATTTTTGCTGCAACAATCATAAAAAATGCCCGCGAAATCCTGGAGGGATTGAAAAATGCGTCCGCACTTCTGCAGCGGCCCTTGAGACAAAGGCCGCCTCACTGCTGGAAGCCGGAGAAAGCGAGACGCGCGCTTGGCGGGCCGCTTCAACGAGCAGCGCTACAGTTGGGCCAGCGCCGACGGCAACAGCGTCCTTCCATCTTGGAATGCCCGCTTTGATTAATACAAGAAAACAGAGCGCCGCTTGAGCTCATTTAGTGTCCGAGTGGGCCACTTTCCCTGCTCGTTAGCTTGTCGGTGGAAATAACGGGCCACGTCGCTCAGGCTAAACGCTAAGGTCAGATTCTGCTTTAGGGTTTTCCAGCATCTAATGAACAAAACGTGAAATGCGCTCTTTAAATTCTCCCAAAAACGACTAAATTAAAACAACCACAGAAGGGAAAGAAAGTAAAAACGGGTCTCAGAGTGTCGCCATGAACGAAGTACGCGTGTGGGAATTTTTTTTTTTTGGTGGTGGTGGTGGTGGTGGTGGGGGGAGTTGACTGCGAGTTTTACCCAAAGAGGAAGTAATTGTGGTGAAGAAAGACCTAAGCTTAGCGCACGTAGAGTTTTAAAAAAGAAAAAGGGCCCGGGAAACTACCTTTCTGTGGTCGCCTCTTCTCTGTGATCCCGATTTAAAAGTAAGGCAGCGAACAAGAGATAAAAGCTTTGAAACAACAATGAATGGGAGCACGATTTAAAAATTAAATAACTTAATTAACGTCGATTTAAGACGAAAGCAGTCCAGTTTGCGTTTGGCCTCGCTCAGATTAGCCGTTAGGTCGTCAGTCCGGTCCGATTTAAACCATTTCTCCAAGCTGAGCTCATCTTTAAATAGGAGGATAACGCTTCCAAAGAATCCCGCTTCAAACCGGAATCATCCATCTAATGGGCGTCATAAAGATGGCGCCAAAGAAATTTGACAAACCTCCATAAATCGAGCTTCGATGCGCTGTTTGGCCTTAATTCCAAATTTTAATTTAAATATTTAAAAACTATGTCCTGTAACGCTGTAATTAGATGGAGCGTTTCGTCAACAAGTCGTGGTTCTGTAATTCAAACAATGGGGAGCAGCAGCTTTTTTGTTTTTTTTCCGTGTTCTGGGAAGTCGAGCGCTTCCGCAGCACCGTTTGTTTTCCTGTCTCGTTGGGGCCCAGCAGCATCTTCCTATTTTTATTTTTTCTATTTTTTTTTTTTTTCTTAAACAGACCCCAAAAATACATGAAAACTTTATATTATTCAATCAGCCGAGCTCTACCGGTTCTGCCGTACGTTAAATGGTATTGGGTATTTTTACGAGCAACCAGATTTGTGTCCAGTTTGTAACGACGTGGTCCGGATGAGGGGGAGATTTAAGAGTGGGAAAGTAAAGATTGGTCATTTTTTTTTACTCGCAGTTAAGTCAGAAATGGTGAAAGGAAGCTCCTTATCGAGGATCCGGCCGATATCCTGTCTGAGGGGGCACGTGCGTTTTCCATGGGTTTCTCGGAAGGCAGCTGCGTTTAATTCCTTTATGTTCAGCCGACACAGTTTCACACACGGAGAGAGAGGCGGCGCAGCAAATGGTCGCCATAAAGTTTGCAGTTGCTATCAACAAAGCGGCCTCTGTTCTTCATTTTGGAGCCCTCCCCCCCTCCCGAGAAGGCTTCTCCCCTCCGCCTTCCTCCGCTCGGCCTTTATGTCGGCCCGTTCTCTCCCCCCCCACCTTCGTCGTTCCTCCCCCTCGCATTTCGGATGTAGGGCAGGAAACGGCGCCAAGCTCTGTTTGACAAGAAGAGAGCTGCGGCGGCGGCGGGATCATTTTGAGTGTGTGTGTGTGTGTCGTTGTACGATGGTGGTGGTGGTCTGTAAACTGTTAAAGGGGAGGGGGGGGGGGCATCTTTTGCATTTGACAGCTGGTGTTTTAGCACAGTTCCAAACAAAAGTCACACTTTCACAACTGCTGAGTGTCAAAACTGCTGGAATAACCCTTAAAAAAAAAAAAAAAAAAGAAGCAGTATTTCTTGACAGAATGCCTGTCGCCCGCCACGTCAACATTTTAAACCGATCTCGCGCCGCCTGGCAGCGCTCGGCACGCGTCGGGGTCCACTCGCCTACAGCGAACTACGAGCTACGGTCACCTAGCTGTGGCTGCCATCTTAAAATCAGACTGACTCCAAACGTTTAGCTTGTAAATCCGTGTACGGTTCGTTCTTTGTTTTTTTCGTTTCAAAATAAAACTGCAAAAAAACAAAACAAGCATGTGGTCTTTTTTTTTGGTTTTTTTCGTTTTTAAAACGAAATTAGAAAAACGGCGATTGCAAAAATAAAAAAAGGGGTACATTTTTTTGTTGTTTTCTTTTAACTGCAATGGTTTAACCAAAGACGAGCTTTTATTTTGTTGTTAATTCAACGGGACCTTATGGCGGAACCGGAAATGAAGACCTGAACTCCCGGCAGTCACCAGCAGGTGGCGGTAATGTACACCTTCAGTTTCTTTAAAATCCACAAGAAGAAGAACTTTTTCAGTTAGCGCTACAGAATCTACCAGTTTAAAAATGGATCCGTTTGTCTTATTTTGAAGGAATCGACGCATTTCACTGAGAGCTGATGATCTTACCATCAACAAGATTTCTTTCATATTCCAAGGAAGTCATTAAATCAGGACATTACCGCCACCTGCTGGTGACTGCCAGGAGTTCAGGTCTTCATTTCCAGTTTCGCCATAAGGTCCCGTTGAATTAACAACAAAATAAAAGCTCGTCTTTGGTTTAACCATTCCAGTTAAAAAAAAAAAAAAAAAAACTTACCCCTTTTTTTTTTTTGCAATCGCTGTTTTTCTAATTTTGTTTTAAAAACGAAAAAAAACAAAAAACAAACACATGCTTGTTTTGTTTTTTGCAATTTTATTTTGAAACGAAAAAAACCAAAGAACGAACCGTACACGGATTGTGGTAGATGAGCATCCGGTGATTACTTATCCAACCACTGCTTAAAACCCCAAAATATATCAAAATATATCTAATTACGTAAACGCACTCACTTATTTTCTACGTTTATTAAAAGTACTGCCAGAAAAAAGAAAAAAAAACTAACATAAGTCGTTGGAAAAACTTTTTTATGACCTTAGACACCTCTACAGAAACCTGCTGCACCGGGACGAGCTACTAGAAGCTACTAGCTAACGGTAAATTAGGTTTTAGGGGCAGTTTTGTATTTAGAACCGTATTTGCTAAAATCTACGCATGCCCTCTTTTAGATCTGCTTTTACCAGAAACCATAAATACCCATTTATTCCAATTTAATTCAGATCAGATATTAAAGTTTTAAATTTAGGGGCGACGCTAGGAGTTTTTTTGGTCCGAAACCTGAACCAACGAAGGAGATAAAGACGCAGGTTGACGTTTACGTGTTTAAAAAGAAAGGCGGGACGAGCAGGAGGAGATTGTAGGTCAGAACGTATAGTTGGAATTAATCGGGGGCCCGTTGCGGGGCAAGTGAACGGCTCATTGTGATCTCGGGCGGGTTAGCGGCGAGGAACAATCTGAGCTTTGTTCTCCGAGTTCACCTCGCCGTCCCCCTTCCTCCTCCTCTTCTTCTTCTTCACTTTCTCTCGCTCTGCGCACAGACCCTAACCTTTGGGGCGAGGTCCGTACGAATCGGAGGGCAGGCGAAACGAGTCGCGGCGCCAAATTGTCATAATTGAGTCCATTTGGACACCGTTAAGCGTCCTAATTTACCTTTTAGATTAAGTTTTTTTAAATAGGTATGTCTTCAGAAATTCTCCTTTAATTTCCTTCGAAATGTGTCATTTTCCTCTTACGGGAAATCCCTTCGTATAATGTGAAGCTTTTTTTATAATTCAGGGGTGGGATTCCTGATGGCGGGTGGTAAATCCCCAAATTTCAAAAGGACTTCGTCACCTTTAAACGTGTCGTTAATGAAGCCAAATTTATTACAGAATACCTTTAAAAAAGAAGGAGAAACTGTATTTTAATGAACCAAATATGGAGAAAATACGGGTGTTAAAAGTTAACACGTTGATCCGTGCTTTATTTGTGTTTTAAAGAGACGGAGGACGCCGTCAAACCGCAGCACGACGATCCCGGCGTTTTAAAAAAAAACCATTCAGACGACGTCAAAGTCTCTCAGCCGACTTTAGGAAATTCTTAGAAGACGTTTTTATCTCCTCCTGGTATCATTTCTTTATCCTGCATAGGAATAATTTATGTTATACCCCCAAAACTAGAAACTACAGAGCTGTAAGAGTAAAAAAAATCTGTGGTTTCAAGCACTTTTGTCCCAATAATGCACAGAATCTGCCCCACCTTTTCCCCCAGATTAGCCCAGATTGTTGAATTAACATCCTGACACTTGGGCTCGATTGCGTGAAATAAAACCCTGCCTTTCTTTATGGGAAACAATTAACCATCTTGGTGGCTACGGAGTCCAAATCCATTTTCGTGGCGACCTTAGATCGACCGCAGAGCTACGCTGAAGATAACCCTCCTTAAAAAGGTAATCAGAGACCAGCGGCGGCTGGTCAGTAGAGGGCGCAAGGGTGCCGCCCCACCACTCGCGTTACCTTGAATAAGACGAAATTTTTAATTGTGTAAGATAAATATTTTATAGTTGATGATAAGTAAAGTTGTTTCGTTCATTGGTGACATATTTCCGCCCCGGGGCGCAAAAATCTTTGCCCATATTCTCGTTAAAAGTTGCACATGTGCAGTAGCTCCTCTTTAATACACGAGATGGGACGAAGCTGACTCCGCCTCCCGCCGCTGGAGCGTGGGACTCCTCCCGCCACGGGGGCTGACGTCACATCCTGTCTGTCGTCACATCCTGTCTGTCCTAAAGTTCGCCTGATTGAAAAGTCGAGCCGCGGGTGAGCTGCCTTTTATTCAAAGACGGCAATAAGTTCATTACGTGACTAAGTTACATAAATAAGTTCATAGTTAATAATTAGTTTAAGAAAATTTATGCTAAAAAACTGTTAAAATTTTTTGGTTTTGAATTATAATCGGAGTGAGACATCCGATCTACGTTCAGAATACATGACGTAGTGAGCGCTCTCACCATAAAACAAGCTTTGACGTAGTTTCTCCGGTAAAGTTTTGAAAAATAAGGGAGAAAACAGGTCTTATAAACACTAAATGTGTCCTACAGACCTCCGTCTTTGTAAGTATTGGTGTTCAGGAAGCACTTGTGCATTTATATGTACATTATAATGTTGCTTTTGTTTGGATTTATAGCGCCCCCTGGAGAAAACTCCACCAGCCGCCACTGTCAGAGACTATTTGTTCGTCTCTTCCTCCTAATGTGGATCTGTGTGCCACAGAACGATGTCAAACGTAGCCTCCTCCTCATCGACTTGTGATGCCTCTCTGTGAAGCCTGCTGTAATTAATCTTTGAGAAAATTAATAATAAGGGCCCTTAAGTGATGGCCCTGAAAGGAGGCCACTGTTCGGAGGCGGCGGGGGCCTTTCGGAAGGGGCTGTTTACTGTGAAAACACGACGAGCTCGCTCTCCGGGGAGTTCTTAAAACTCGAGTAGCTCCTTACTAACGAATGCAAAAAAAACTATCATCTTTTCTCCTGCTTGGATACTAACAACGTGCACAGTAAGGGGCAAGAAGTACTCAAATTTATTCACCAATGGCTAAACTTTGCAGACTAAATCATATCTGAATGGAAAGTTTCAGCAGATCTTGATCAGATAGATTTATCTGCGGTTGACCACGATCAGACAAACCGCATGTTCTTTTGATAGGCAGTGGAGATAAAAAAATATTTCCCCCAACTTCCTTCCTAAAGCTTGCTTTGAAGATTTGTGCGGCGTCTGTGTCGACAACTTATAAAAAATTAAAAATAAACACATAAGAGTACATCCAACGGTACATTATACAGTCGCTCCAGGATTTTGCGGCGCATTTCCCTAAAAGTTGCTTTTTTTTTTTTTTT
>NC_051452.1:1341544-1347234 GCF_001649575.2 Kryptolebias marmoratus | reverse complement strand
ATGCGTTTATGTTCCATGATTACACTGCAGGACGTGCAAAACAGCTGCAGCTGGGGAGGAAACTGGTTTGCTGAAATCTTTGTGGGCAAATGTGAAGCATTAGCGCACATTTTGGCTTCGGTCGCTGCTCCTGCACGCTCCCGGCATTCTGACATTAACAGGAAGTGACGTCACGTGTCTTCTTCCTGAGTTATTTGGGGTTATTTTGTATTCCACGCTATGCAAACCCACAAAGAAGAAACTAGACTGCAGAAACGGTGGCGAATCACTTTAGAAACAATAAATATTGGGTTAAATTGCAGGAAAGTTGCGGCGTTTTGGACAAAGTTGCAAAAAGTTGTGATTTTGCGGGGTTTGCTTGATTTCGCGTTAATAGTTGCGATCACAACATCGCGACATCCTGGAGGGTCTGGTAATACGTGAATTCACACATCTAGAGTTGGAGCGCGGACAAGGTTTTCTCTAAGGAATCGCCTGCGACCTTTGACTCCGTGAATTTAAATCAGCAAAATATAACAGCTATGCAGTTTGACATCCCTACGTTCCACGGTTATCAACGAGAAATAGTCCATAGATGGACAATCGGCGCCATGATACGTCCCATCTGAGGACAGCTGTGTACAAAAAAATAGATAAATATAATTTAAGATGGTTAAACAAAAATGAGAGTCGTGGTTTCATTACGGCAGGTCGTACAAGCAGCGCTGCGAGGACCACCGGTTGAAGAGGCAGGAAGCAAAGTGTTCCACTCCTTTCAAAATAAGACGTCCCAGATCACTTTAAAGAACCTTTCAGCCCACGGGGCGTCAGTGCAAAATTAGACGTTAGATATAAACCATTCTGCATGCGAGCTCGAGAACTGCGGTGCTTTTAATTTGAAGGGGAGCGGCGTGGCGTTTTCACAGCATCAAGAATTTCGACAAAAGATCAGTTGTGCCCAACTTCTCCAGTTGCCGGGAGTTAAAACCGTCAGGGACCGTTTGACGGAAGCTGCCGCGCTGAATTTTTGGAACCAGAGTCTGTGCGCTGGAGAATATGGGGCTTTAAGTCCCGCCTACTCCCTCGCCCCTCCCCCCGCCCCCCCCCGCACGTAATCATGGCATCACATGAGCTTTCCACTCAGCGTTAATTTACAGCTGAACATGTCAGGAGAAAAAAATGACTACGTGAACAGGAATCAATACCTGAAAACACGTTATCGAGAGCAACTTCCTGTTTGTTTAAATGGGCGGGGCTTATCTGAAACCTGCGTTGGAAGCTGCTAAAATAAAGACCAGAAGAAGAAGAGCATTCATAGAAACTAATTCATGTTATTTCAGTGAGTCATCATCGTTGTGCCCTGAGTCCTCTGTTGCTTCAGATGAGGCTGATCCCCATGGATTTACAAACACACACAAATACATGTCATATACACATTCGAGCCACTTGTTTTAAATAAATGCTTCTATTTGCACTGGATAAAATGTGGGAAAAGTCTGAAACCGGCGCTAAAATAAAACACATAACACATCCATTAAAGCGAAAGTTCAAATCTTTTTGAAGTGGGGTTAAAAAAATGAACTAAAAGTACATTTTTTTGTGTGTGTTTTCAATGAGGTCCGTCGGCCATCTTCATTCAAACTGACTTGAAAACGTAATCAGCTGGGATTTTAAATTTCGTTAAAATCCAACCAGTGGCTCTGGAGATATTTCGCTAACAGACAAACACAGGCAAAATTATTCCTCGATAAGAATTTTAAAGGCAATCCGCTATTTTATAAATCTTTACACGCTACGCCGTTACGTAGGTGGAAATACTGCATTTGAACAGGAAGTGCTACAACGTCCGCTGCCGTTAGCGACTTGGAAAAACAAGATGGCCACTCACCTGCCAGTCCGTCGGCTCAAGGCTCGTTCCCGCACTCCGTCCACGGTTTTCAGTTCAGATATTATTCTTTTAAAAAGGATTAAAAGTTAAAAATAAATAAATAAAAACAGGTCCTCCATCAGCTCCTTCGCGTCACACCCCCACTGGGTGCACAGCTGAGTCTCATCGAGCCAATCAGAGTGGGGGGGAGACTCACGTGCGCCTTCCGGACGGTGCGTTTACGGCTTCAGGACATCCCAGCACCGCTGCAGCGCGCTTCGCTTTTAACAAATGTGGCGTTCATGAAAAGCCGATGTGTGCTTTAAATGCTAACGGTGACTGTATCTCATTTTTAAAAAACATTTTAATTCACTTTTAGTGACGCTCTACATTAAAACAATGTATTAAGGCCAGAAAGAAGGGGAAAAGTTTAAATTCCGACATTTTTCCTAAAAGTTTTTTTTTAAAAGCCGTCTTTTAAGACTTAAACGAGCGGAAGTGAACCCCACTTTTTGCTCCTGGTTTATTTAGCTTATTGTTTTATTTTTATTTATCTATTTGCATCTTTTACAGGGGTGCTTTTAATGCATTAACTTCAAAACATTTCAGCTGAAGCGGTCCGAGGTGACGTTTATTCCGCACGCTACACCGGAACTAGCGGGACCTATTTCAGTCCTTCACAACAAGAGTCCCAAACACATACACCGAGTATTTACTTCTAAATACTCTCGTATTATTTGGTTGTTTAAGCTGCCGTGTCCGTTTCACTGAATAACAATAATGTTAAAGTTATTTTCCATAAGCTTGAGGTGTTTCTAAACAGTTTATTTTCAAAGTTAGCACTCGGTGTATGTTCGAGACTTACTGTGAAGAGGGCCCATAGTAAATGCTAAAAATACAAAAAGATGCCACAATTACGAACCTAGCTTTAACGTGCTAAAGGCTTTTTATTTTATTTTACAAATACAGTTTGAAACCACAATAAATGTACGAGTTTTGTACGAGTTTCACGTGCAGGAAGCCTGAAAATGAGTTGTAAATGTACTTACTTGAGGTGATGAAACACGGGCACACAGTGCCCTCTGGTGGTGAACGGTAACATAGCTCTAAAAGGCCCCAAAGAAAGCTTTATTTCAGATTTGTGGTGATTTAAAATGTTCTCTAAGAACTGTTTGTCCAGTTTGGTGTCATTTTAAGCTGACAGTAAGCATGTTAATGGCTAATTTTTTTTTTTGCCTTATCAGCGGTCTCTTTAGACAACCTGGTGTTATTAAAAACAATGACAAACCAAAAAAATGGAACCACTGGCGCATCAGTTTCAGTCCAAACTGACACCGTGAACTGGCTTCGGTGATTTCCCACAAAATAAACCGTAATCTTTACCCAATCTTTAATTGGGCACGCTGTTAAGGTTTGAAACACGTGCGTTTCTGCGCCATCGAGTGGTGGACACGGTTCTTTTTCAGCTGTTAGTGGTTTTATAACAAAGTGGAAGAGACGGCAACTCGACCACGTAAAGTCACAAAGCTCAGCTGAGGTCGCCGACGTTCTGCAGAGCAGAGAGCTTCGTGAAATGGGTTTCCATGGCAACACCTGCATCCAAGCCTTCCATCACCAGGTGCAAACAGTCGGATGCTGTGGAGACGTGTCCTCTGGAGGGACAAGTCGCGCTTCTCTGTCTGACGATCCGACGGATGAGTTCTTGTCTGGCTGCTCTGTGCCGAGTGTAAAGTTTGGTGGAGGGAGCATCATGCTGTGGGGTTGATTTTTGGCTGCTTAGTTCCAGAGAAAGGAACTCTTAATGCTTCATTGTACCAAGACATTTTGGACAACTTTGTGGGAACAGTTTGAAGATGGCCCCTTCCTGTTCCAACATCACCTCTGGCACACAAAGCAAGGTCCACAAAGACATGGATGATTGAGACTGAGAGCCAGGCCTTCTGTCCAACATCAGGGTCTGACCTCACAGATGAGCTCCTGGAAGAACGGTCCAAAATTCCCAGAAACATTCCTAAACCTGTGGAAAGACTTCCCAGAGGAGCTGAAGCTGTTAGAGCTGCAAACTGTGGACCGACTTCATGTTAAACAATATAGAGTAAGAATGGGACGACACTCAGGTTCATATAAGTCATTCAAACAGAATCCAACAACGTGTCAGTGGCAGGCTTTTGAACTTTATTGGTATCTTTATTTTTTATTTTTTGCAAGAGCTGTCATTTTAATTCCAGTTACAATAAAACAGACCAAATTCACCCGATGTTTTCACAAGCACCTCGAGCAAAAGACTCCGCCCCCACATCATCATCATCATCTTTATTGATTTTTTTTTTTTTTTAATTTGACTTGTATACAAACACGTAATCATAGATTAATCTGAACGTTACTCCCCCTCCCCCCGTTAGCTCATCCAGGAGGGTAAAATCATGCAAAAGTTACTTGATATTGCTTCAGGAGGACAGAACGGGGAGGTGGGGGGGTCAAAACGAGAGGGTTTTTGGCAACGCTCGAGCTGTCACAGTTCAGGTTAAAAAGCAACAAAAACAAACAAACAAACACATAATAGAATACCAGAATTTTGAGTTTTTTCTTTGACAAATAAATGTGCAAAAAGCGGATTATCCATTCAGGGATCATTAAGAATTCCAGTTTTTTTTTTTTTTTTAAAAACAAACTTAAAATGGCTAAGAGAGCTTTTAATTTTTCTTACCCCCACATCAAGTTTAGCAGATTCACAAATCTTACTGTACAGAACTTCAAAGTGCAAATATTAAAAATTGGCATAAGCTTGTATATACATTTCATTTCATAACAACAAAACACAAAAAAAAGAAAAAAAATGGATTTCTCCACTCGTCTCGTGAGGCTCTGCCCCCCCCACCCACTCGTGAAGTTCTCAGGCTCCGTTCTCGCCGATCCGACGTCATCGCCAACACGCCACGGGAAAATCCCGACGCCGCCGTTCCTTTTTAACAGTCGGGAGCTCGGGTCGCATCGCCGTAACGGGAGGGAGGGGGAGGAGTCCTCACTCAGAGAGCAGCAAAACAACAACAACAAAAAAAAAAATCAAACCGCCGAGTCGTCCCGGACCGGACCCCCGATCTCGGTCTGCGCCGACAGAACCAAACAGCTACGGCAACCATCAACTCGATCCAACTTAGTAAATTGCATAAGACTCTTAAACACTCCGACTGAAGTTTATTTTATTTTATTTTTAAGAAAAAAGGAAACCAGCCTGGCACGTTTTTGCACCGTTAAGTCAAAACACCTCTCATCCGCAGCACCAGAGCTGACGGAAACAAAAAAAACCAAAAACATTTATTTCACTTGGTAGCTTGTCGCGGCGCTAACGGGTCCTAAGAGATTGTTAGAAGCGTCGGTTCGGACGGGGGGAGGGGGCAGCCGGCGCTGTCCTCCCGCTCTGAGCCGTGACGCCCCCTTTCACTTCAAAGGGGGAGGGGTTAAAGGGTTTGAAAGTGTCATGATAAATAAACAGATAAATAAAAAGTCGGCGCGGGAGAATCACCCGGGTGAAAGGAAGGGAAACTGTAGCCGGCTCTAATCGCCGTCGTGTGTAAAAGGTCAATAAGAGTGTTTGGTTGTAAAACAGCCGGAGTGTCGGCGGCTCCGTGCACGGCTCAGGCTCTCCTAACCGGAGGACTGCGGTCGGTCGACGCCTAGTTTTAGCCTCGAACCGGTGCCGTTATTTGTAACACTTTCAAATTAAAGGCGGATTTCCTTCGTTGTTCGACGCAAACGCGCCCCTCGCTTCGAGTTCGGCGCCTCCAAGAGACCCGACACGGCGGGCGAGGGAAGGACGGAGCGAGGCGGTTCGAGTCGGACGTTT
>NC_051452.1:1334397-1341025 GCF_001649575.2 Kryptolebias marmoratus | reverse complement strand
GTTTTTTTTTTTTTAGAAGCAAGCCGAGTGGGGAGCCGAGAAGACGCGACGGCGTGGCGCCGAACTCACCGAGCAACAGGAAGATCCACCAGAGCCAGTACTGCCCGTTGAAGTAACCGGTGAAGTAGTCCGAGAACTGAACACAGAGAGCAACGGGTTCGGTTTTTCTTTTTTGTTTAAAACTGAGGCGGACCACGGCCAAGGACTTACCCTGACGATGAGAATCCACTTGATGAGGGACAGCCCGAAGCCGCAGATGGCGCCGTAGCGTCCCGCGATGGTGTTGGTCAGGCAGAAGGACAGACAGAAGCCGATCCAGTTGAACAAGAAGGCCACTGAGGGGGAGGGGGGAGGAAACGGACTCGCCGTCAAACACTCAACACTTCATTCACGGGATTCCCCGACGAAACGGAAACTTACTGAAGAAGGCCAACATGAAGATCCCGTCGTTCCCGACTCGCAGCTGGTCGGCGTCGCTGAAGTCGTCTCTGGGCGAGAAGTCGTCGTCCTGAAACGCAAACGGGAATTTGTTCGACGAGGTCAGAAAAACAAAACAAACAAAAAATAAAGGTTGCGAAACACCTCCCGCCCCTCCTTCCCCCGCGTTTGATGACGGCCAACCGGCAAACTGGTTGGCATTTGTGTCATGTGGGAGGGGTTTGGTATGCGGAGATCAAAAGGTTTCCAAAACAGAGAGGCTGTGATAATTCGGCGCCATCGGACGTGTACGCTGCGTCACGCCACGGGGACGATGAAGGCGTGTGGGGGCGGGGCTGCTTACCCGGGGCAACACCTCCACCGTGGAGGCGGCCATGGCGGCCGCTTTGGCCTTTTCAGCTTCGTCGTACGTGGGCAGCGACGTGGCCACGCTGTAGGGCGGCGGTACCGGGAAGTCGCCCTGGAAACTGGTTTCTGTGGAAACAACAAAAAAGAGGAGACAAACAAACAAATAAACAAAAATAAATAAATAAAAAGCGGCGTTTTGGTGAGCAGGGGAGAAGCAGTTAGAGGAGGAGTACCGGGTGATGCGGCAGTCGCGCCCAGGTCGATGGAGGCGTACGGCGGCGGGGGCGCCTCTGCCGCCGCAGCAGGGTTCGCGTTAGGCTCCGCCTGACTCTGGTCCGGTCCGGTGGCGCCGGCCTGGGCGGAGGTGCACGGCTGCTGCTGCTGGCTGGTGGAGGCCTCCGAGGAGTCGTCCTCGTTGTGCAACTGCAGGGAGAAGACCGGAGGTTAGAGTCCCGGACGGGGGCTGCGGCTCGGAGCGGCGGCATTTATTAACTAAAATGAGCTTTGCACAATCCGTTCTCTGCTCGTCAGCACCAACATGCTTTTTTAAATATTTTCAAGCTGATACGCTCTGTTTAGTTCTCCCCCCCCCCCAGTTTTTAAGTAAATATTGACTCGTGTCATGTGTCCAAATCAGGCTGCAGATCCGTGTCTTCAAGGCGATTTCGTAACTTACGACTAATTAAACAAATTCAGACTTTTAAACGAGTCTTAATGACAACAAGTAGCGTTCAAAAAGATCTGCGCTGTCCCTTTAAGAGAAGAAGGTATGTTGGTGGGAGACGTGATGGAAGGAGAGAGGGAGCCTTTGACTAAACTAAACAACCGTTTTTGTTCCGCAAAAACCGCAGGTGTTCACGTCCAGCGCCGCGAGTGCAAACACGGATCAGGCGGAAGGCTGATCGCTCCCTGCTGGGAGGGGGAGGGGGAGAGAGAGACACACACCTACGCCTTTTGTTCGGAGGAATGGCGGCTTCCCCCCCCGGGGCAGTCGGGCGAGTTCGGCTTCTTGGGACAAATTCCTGAGCCGAGGGCAGAGTTGCCGGTTGATTTGAAAACGCTGGCGTCCCGCGTGCTTTCACAGCAGGAGTGCCGCCCCCACACCCCACCCGGAAACGTCTCAAAGCGTACATCTCCTCGCGTGAGTCGCCAGATTTTAGAACCCGTCTCAAAAAGTTAGAGAAACGAAAACAATCCTCGCCTCAAACTGAGTCGCCATGATTCCAGCTGCATTCTCTTTGCCTGTATGTATCTGCGGTGTGTGTGTTTTGGGGAGGGTGGGGGTGGATAGGACTTATTTGCATAAACACTGATTTATATAAACTTTTATGTGTAACAAAAACATGTCAGAAAACTCCCATTTATCCCCGTGTTAGCATAGATGCTAGCTTCATGCTGAAAACGCCACAGGAAAGCGAAAGCGATCAGCTTGAGCGTTTAGCGCTGCAATTCCTGCACAAGTCGAACGTTTTGGATGCAATGGAGTTACGATAACTTCTTCAGGGTTAAAAGAGAGGAACGACGAAGAAGTCGTGAGAACAAATTTACCGCCACGGGAAGCTACGGCAACTCCGCTAGGACAAATGGCAGCCAGCGCTCTCCAAGGGGAAACGGTCCGGCGGTCCGTTTGACGGATATCAAACGTTGTTTTTAGAGTTGTTATTTTGGGGTGGGGTGGACCGAGTCGGCTCCTAGGTTGGTGACGTAGAAGCCGGGGCAGAGCGCGGCGCGCTTAATCGTTCCGCTCGGGACGCGTCACACTTCCTGCATCTCTCCAGCATCTTCCCCCGCCCGGTGACGGTTTCGACCTTTTTGTCATCAATTTAAAAACGGGCGCCAATTTTTTTAAAACGAGCGGCGCCTTCTGCGACTTTCCCTTTGCTTTGTGTTAGCTTAAAAGTTTGCCCGAACGTTGTGACTAAGTGGAAATTCTGCGTGCTTTCTCACAGCTCGGTGCGGCGGCAGCGAGGCGCCACCTTTGTACCGACACACACAGAGAGAAAAGGGCAAGTGTCTGCCCAAATTTGGAAAAAAAAAAAAGAGGGCGAAAAATAAATAAATAAAATAAACTCTGCGTCACGGTTTCAGAGCGCTTCCTTCGAAGTCGTGGCAACTTTCTGGTCGTGGCTCGGCGCCACCAAAAAAAACCGCCGTTCTCCACAGTCGCCGTGGTGACTAATACCAGAGCAGCTATCTTAAAAAAAAAAGAAAGAAAAGAGAGAAAGGAAATACAGAGAAAGCGTTCGGCACAGAGCGGGTAAACATCTTGAGGATCCATCCGTCCAGCCAAGGCAGCGTTACTGACGACTGGCTCGGGATCAAGGACAACATTTGGTTATGTAAGGTATTAACGACGTGGCCACAAGCCTCTTTTGTGCGTCTAAATATCGCCCCCCCCCCTTCAGAAAACCTACGCTGCCCAGCTCATATTCGCAGGAAACAAAAGCAAAATGTGGAGAATGCCGAGAAAAAAAAAATCAGCCCGAGCTCTGATCCCCAGAGAACTGAAAGGGCACCGACTAATTCCTGGAAGTGTTGCAATCTTTGTTTTGGTTCAGCCGTGACACGATAGAGCACACACACACACAAAAGGTATTTAAAGGACAAAATGGGACGTTTTTAAAGACATAAAACAGGTGTAACCAGATATAACCCTAAGCAGGTGTAATATAGGGTCATCACAGGAGCTTCATTTGTAGGAATTTCTTCATTTTAGTCGCAAAATCCCCCCTCACCCAAAAAAAGTTCTTAAAAACCCCAAAGTTCGCCACATTTGACGTAAATGAAGCTGTTTCCGCTCCGTCACCCGTTTCGTTATCACGGAAGTTACAGACTCGGCTCGAATAAATAAATATATAAAAAATCCTTTAAAAGGAGCTCGTGTTTGAGTGTCAAATGGCTGCTTGTTCCCCCACGTACGAGTTTTTCTGTTGTTGTTGTTTTACGAAGCGGGAATCGCAGCTTAACTCTAAAGGCCCACTAAGCTAGGCTAACGTTAGCTTAGCCGATGCGGAAGTGGCGACGCGAGCGTTTAAAACAGAATTAAAACTAAATTATTAACCTAGAGTGTCGCTTAGACGTTTTGTTGGAAGCGCTATGGGGTTAAATGTGAAATTAAATTAAACTAAAAAGAGAATGCGCCTATTCAAGTATACATTTCCTAACCGAGGCCCTGTTTTTGTTGGTGGCAGGCCGAGTCGTCGGACGCTGTTGTCGGTCCTTGAACTACTCACCACTTGGTATCGGCTCGCTGGGTCCATGTCGTCGAGGTTCAGCTGGCGAACGGGCCAGCCCGGAACAAAAACAAACAAAACAACAACAACAACAAGGAGGAGGAGGAGGTGAAGCTAAATTAAGTGTTCCTCCGAGGAGGGGGGGTGGGAGAAACCGGAGCCCTACGAGCGGCGCCGACAACACGGAGGAGGAAACAAACGGCTGCGGCGTCGGACGCCCTCGCTTTAACTGAGGCAGCGTCGGGTTGACGCTGCTGTTTAAACGGAACACTTCCGGTTCCGCTTTTCAAAATAAAACAGAAACATAGACTGCAGAGCTGTACGACAAGAAGCGAGCTCGGGGGGTATTTTGGCCATTTTCAACAAAAAACAACCCCATTGTAAAAAAAAAAAAAAAAAGCCAATGCAGTTCATGCAACTGCAATTTCGTAGCTATTTATAACATATACATAGAAGTCTATGGTTATTTGCAAGTGCAACAAGCGGCGGCAGCAAGCTGTGGCACTTCCCGTACAGGACTATCATTACATGTCTGCTAAAAAAATACCCATGTGAGTTATTTAAAATTGTTTTAAAGTAGATAAATCTGCGTTGGCATACAATACAGCGCATCTTTAAAAAAATGAGAGAATTTTGTCATCATTGTGTTATTGTAAAATGAGATTCTGGTGACAACTTCACATGTAAAGCAACAAAAAATAAACACTGTTTTTTTGTTTTGTTTTGTTTTGTTTTGGGAACCCAGAGAACGCTCCAAAATGCTGCAGTATCTATGCCAGGCCTGCGTGTGGCGCTGCAGCGTCACCATAAAAAACACCAGAAACAGCAACTAAGAAGGGCAGCGTTCACGTAAAACGTACTTTGTCCGGAGGAGACCGTCAACTGTAATTATACAAACTATATAAACTCTACATATTATACTGTTCGAGGTGGAAAAATTCAAGGATCCAAGGACGGTTATACAAATATGCATTCATGATATTTGATTTTATGGGTATTTTTCTTAGCAAAAAAAAAAAAAAAAAAAATTATTTTGAAGGACTAATTCTTTAAGTTCCGGTTTAAAGTCTGACTCTGGGTAGCTTGACACCAGGGGGGTGGATCACGGATTTCCACGGATTGTTATGACGTCAAGGCAAAACTAAAGGTTGTGAATCCATGCAGCCACTAGATGGAGACAAATCTTACCGCTCACATTTTCAGAAAATCACAAAAAAATTCAATTTTCCCAAAAACTGCATGGTTACTCATATATATACATATATATATATAGATAGATAGATATAGATATTTGTTGTGTCTAAATGCAAAATCTGAAAGCCTTAAATGAAAATAGATGCACAAAACTCATTTCACAAAGAACATTTCCGTTCTTGACCTTATGAGCCAACTGTTAGTTCAGCCTTACAGGTGTTCTCAGCATCCCTAGGATTAAAGGAAATAAACAGATAGACGAGCTGGACTCTTGCGTGAGTGAAACACCCGACTCCAGGCGAGTAAAACCTCGGATGGATTTCATTTTTTGGCCGTGCCTCGCCAGCACTTCGCAGCAACAAGAGGAGAAGATGAACAGCTCGCGGTCAAAAGAGACAAAACAGTTTCACAGCCGAGAAAATGTGATTTTGTTGTTGTTGCTGTTTGGATCTAAGCAGAAGGAGAGAAGTTTGTTTTCTTCGCGCCCCCGGTCTGAAGTTCGTGTCTAATCTCGGATCAGAGCATAATGGGGCCTTTTTATGACGGCGTTTTATGGATAAAGCACTAAAAAAAAAAAAGGAAACCATTCCCTGAAGGAATGCGTTTCCCTAAGACCGTCGAACGTGAAGCGAGTTCTCGCCGTTTTGCTTAAACCTTTTGAAAACGACATCACACACGATCCCTCGGGCCGAATTCCAGCTCCGTGTCTGTGGAAAAACTCCCTGAACGGGCAGCCATTTTTTTATCCTGCGGCCATCCGAAGAAAAAAAAAAAAAAGCGAAGACAAAACGGTTTTCTGAAAACTTTAGCTCAGCTAACACCTTTCTCCGACGCCGTCTTCGCCGTGTCGCCTTAACCGCGCCTATCCCGCCTCCGATCTGCCGGAAGCTGTCCGAAACCGCCCCAAACGGCGAGAGAACAAGGCGCGCGCGGCGTCGATAAAAGGGCTCTAGTTGAATTAAATATTAATCCCGTTCGCCGAGAAAGAAGGGGATTACTGGAGTGCACGTATCAGTTAAGCAGCTCGCGCGGAGTCGGGGGGCGGTGGAGAGAGCGAGAGGTTAGAAGAACCTCAGAGGTGAGGAAGAAAACAGGCGGAACGCCGGCGATGTCTCGCCTTCCAACGCTGAAACGGACTTGGAAGTCATGCTTCAAGAGGCCACACACACTTCTACAGCCGATAATGGCACGTCAGGACATCCATCACCCACATCCACCCGTGCACACACTCTCCTGTACCTACAAACACACACACACACACACAAATGGGATGCTGTTACTTGGCAACATCGTTTCAAGGTAAATAGGTGCTATAAAAAGGCGTTACATAAAGAAACGGTGGGCGTCTCTCTGTCAGATGCTGCAGACTCATTTTTTGCGGCGTGAAAGCTCGGCTCGGTGTGAGCGGGGTGGGG
>NC_051452.1:1333211-1334240 GCF_001649575.2 Kryptolebias marmoratus | reverse complement strand
GGGGCTGCGCCCAGAAAGGGCCCGTCATCGTCCGCACGGGGTGGGGGTGGGGGGACACAGGAAACGATGCCGAGCCCTGAGCGTGTGGAGCCGTGTGACTGATGCTAAAAGAAAAAATACAAAAAAAAGTAAACGCACCCCGTGAGCGACGGCGGCATCTTGACGGTCACCGTCCTGCGTGTTTTCTTTGTTGTTGTTGTTTCCTGTCAGTGAATGGTCCATTTTCAAACTTTTTGCCACATATAAAGCGAACCGGACTATAAGGCGGTCTGCCTTATAGTCCGGTTCGCTCCAGGATTTCGCAATGTCGCGATCGCAACTATTAACGCAAAACCAAGCGAACCCCGCGAAAATGGCAAAATGGCAGCCCCCACCCTAAACTGAGCCTCGTTTTCAAACAATGGAAGACAACAAAGACGCCCGCTCCATCGTTAGCGTTGGTTCAAGTCAACCCTGAGCCGTGAACGGAGGTAGTCACAGGGCTGAACACTGTAGCTCTGCTCTGTCCGCTTCATATATAAAAGCTCATGTGGTAGCTTGTGAATGAACAGAGGGGCTCATTTTAGCAGCTTTATTACAAAACCACTTTATGTGGGAGTTTTTTCAGCTTTGCTTCAGTTTGTTGAGTTTATTTGTTTCTGCGCAGCTGAGGTCTGGACTTTAGACCATTTCCTCACCTTGATCTGTTTCTTTTTGAGCCACTCTGTTGTAGATTCAATGCCATGGTTTTGCCTCATTCAGACCCTCCAGGATTTTGCGATGTTGCGATTGCAACTATTAACACAAAATCAAGCAAACCCCGCAAAATTGCAACTTTTTACAACTTTGCCCAAAACGCTGCAACTTTCCCACAACTTTAACCCAATATTTATTGTTTCTAATGTGATTCGCCACCGTTTCTGCGGTCTAGTCTCTTCTTTGTGGGTTTGTGTAGCGTGGAATACAAAATAACCCCAAATAACTCAGGAAGAAGACACGTGACGTCACTTCCTGTTAACATCAGAATGCCGGGAGCGTGCAGGAGCAGCG
>NC_051452.1:1331215-1332986 GCF_001649575.2 Kryptolebias marmoratus | reverse complement strand
AATGTCAATGTTTGTTGGGAATTATCTTACAGAACTAGTAAGTATTTTTGGTTTAGATATTAAAAGTTATGGTTGTTTATTGATTTTAGTAAAAAAAAAAAAAAAATTGCAACTTTTAGAAAAATGCCCCGCGAAATCAGGCATTTTAGCCACAACAATCACAAAAAATGCCCGCGAAATCCTGGAGGCACATTGTTGTGGACCTCCCAATTTTTGTAACTTTGCGCGGACCCGCTCGTGCCGCGCTCCATTAAAAATGGATGATTTCACTGCTCTAGCAGAGCTGGTTCGCCTGTATCAGTGTTTATATGATCCCTTTATGAGCGGAGGCCTGCGCGACTCTAACTGAGCCTTAATGCTTCAAGCGGCGCGGCTTTGTCGTTTAATCAAAGTCGTACTAAAACATCACGACTTCTTCCATATATAAGCCGCCTTATAGTGCGGAAAATACGGTATGTTATATCGTTGATCTTTTTCTGCCACGTTCAGTTCGGCAAAGCGATTACCCCGAGCGCCAACAGACTGTCGGAGACCCCGTAACATCGCCAAATAGCGTAATGGCCTGAATGTAGCTGCGTTTCAACGTCAAATCTATTTGTTTAACCCTTCAACTGCAATTATTTTGTAGCTGTAAAAGAAAGAATCCACCGTTTAAGCAGAGCAAAACGCAAACGCTGCCGTTTATTCGGCCCCGTAATCAATGAAACGAAACAACTCTTAAACAAACGCAACCGTGAGAAACTTGCCGCTGCTAATTTGCCGGGAATGTGTGGAAAAAAAAAACAAAAAAAAGAAAAAACAAACGGTTTGAGGATAAGGGAGAAAGGGGAGATATGTGTGCTGCTCAAACTGTCCAGCAGAGGGCAGAAAAGACAAAGCTGTTCTTTCAGTCGGCTGGTTCCTGTGGGAAAAAAAATGCACCACAAGTCACTTCTTATGCATCTTTTTTTTTTTTTTAAACAAATCTTTATAGCATTTGTAACCCTAATCACAAAGCGGACTTGTCGGCCATTTTTGTTGACCTTTAAAAGCAACAGCCTTTTGATTACGGGGCCCTTAATCCGTCATCTGATCATCTGGAGTGGGTTGTTAGGCCTGAGCGGAGTGACGGACAAGAGTAACATGTGTTCAATAAAGGTCTCAACCAAGCGCGAGAGATTTCTTTTTTGATCCTCAACCTTGTAAGGAATATTTCACGACTGATTTTTCCAGGCAGAATTCGCCAGCGAGAGGCGGACGGATTGAAGTGCTGCGGGAAAGGTTTAAATTATTCCGCTGCATCTGGCAGAGCCGGCCGTTTATTGGCAGAGCGAGGCGTTCGTGTAACGACCGAAACTGGAGCATTAGGGCGCGCTGATCGAGGGGAGTCCGAGCTCGACTTCAGTCAGACTTGAGTATTCGGGATAAATGAGGCTGCCTGAATTCTAGGAGAGCCGGCGCTTTTACCCGGCCAAACGCCGCAGGGGTGTAACGGCCACCGTTTTTCTCCTTGGCAACGTCGGAGTTCTTTAAAGTCAACGATTTGAACCCAGCCTCGGGGACCGGCTGTTTCCCACATGCGGACCGGACGCTGATGAGTGCGACATTGTGGTGCAACGGAGCATTTATTTAAAACAAGTGGCTTGAATGTGTATATGACATGTATTTGTGTGTGTGTGTAAATCCATGGGGATCAGCCTCATCTGAAGCAACAGAGGACTCAGGGCACAACCATGATGACTCACTGAAATGACATGAATTAGTTTATATGAATGTTGATTCAAAACACAAG
>NC_051452.1:1306177-1330794 GCF_001649575.2 Kryptolebias marmoratus | reverse complement strand
TGGCGCTTCTTCTTCTTCTGCTCTTTATTTTAGCAGTAAGGTAGCAAAGCTGCGCTCTTCTTCGTAGACATTGAGTTTGGCTGCAGCTGCACACAGTTGCAGCGCCTCCTACAGGAAACTGGTGGAGCTACGCAGAAAACCACGCCGTTCAAAAGCCTTGTTTGAATTCATGTTTTTATAAAATACACAGCAGAGAAACACTGAGGTCCGGACCTCGGGGTCCTCAGTGGGAGCTAAGGCCCTGCTCCTAAGGCTGTCTTAGAATTTTACAAACCACAAGGCGTCACTTTCTAAGGATGACGCACAATTCTGCAAATTAGACAACCTTGTCAAGTGAACTCAATGCAACAATGCGGGCACCAACGCTGTCCGATGGGACACATTCAGAAATTTAAGTTTCTTGCTCTGCGGCAACAACCAGCTGTAAAAACTTCCTGAGGGTTCGACAGAAACGAGCGCAACTCGTCTGCCGGCTGAGCTTCAGGAAGCGTCCGCCGAACCAAGTCCCCGGTAAGGCAATTGATGCGAACCGTTGAGGGGCGGATGACGACGATGACGGTTTTCGGATTCCATCAGATCTGAGCAAACCCCTGCCGAGAAGACGGGCAGTGGTGAAGCTGGCGGGTCTCACTTTGCGGGGTCTCATTTAACTCAATTAGCCGAGACGAGCGCCGACGCAGGGAGGCGGTCTTGTTCAATTAGGCGAAGCGTTAATCGAGCTTACGCCACCGCCACCATGCCATGTAACTAAACTTGCTCCAAAACCTTATGCTCTGAATTTGACAAAAGGAAAACATGATCCAAGCAAGTCCGTATTCTCTCATTAATCCGTCTCTAAGGAGCTTGTTTTTCCAGCGGGTAGATGGGAATCCAGATATGAGTGAGTTGTTTCTGGGTCATATATATAGATATATAATAGGGTGCATTACTCTCTGTGGTATTGAACACTTGGGGGAATAGCCCTTTAAATGTTTAATGACTTAGGGAGGGTGTGCACTGGCCTCTTCGAGAAAAGTTTGTCACCCAGGGAGCCAAAGAAATCCCAAGGATGAGTCGTCAAAATACTGGGCCGTAGCTGCCAGCTCGTGTCAGGAAGCGAAGGCCGGTTGTAATCAGTCGGGCCGTGTGCCGTATGATCATCAGTGAAGAGTTTCAGGATGTCGAGAACACACTTCCGATGCTGCTGCTGCTGCGTTTCGGGGTTTATGACACAGAAAAGCATCATCAAAAAAAAAGCACATCGGAATAAAGAAAAGTCAATGAATTCCCCCTAGTCTCCGAGACGGTCTTTTGATGCTGAAACAGACTTTCGTTCTCTCCCCGTCAATCCCTCCCACCTTCTCCCACGCTCCCTCCATCCCGCCGCCGCAGCCGTCGCCGAATTAGGAGAAAGTATGCCAGTTTTCGCAGGCGGGAGGGAGAAACGGAGGGAAGAAGACATCAGAAAGAATTCATTCAGAGGCTGAGAGTTCCTCAGCAAGAGGCACGGGGCTGAGTCGGCGCCGCCTCGTGAGTCCTCGTCAGGGCTTTGAGGCAGGTTTTTCTTTTTTTCCTTTTCTTTCCTTTTGGGGTCAGACAACACAATTTAGAGTTCACCTGCGTCCGTCCACTCATCCAGTCGACAAACGAGACGAACGCATCGATAAGGCGCCCTCTCGCTTACATCAGTACGGCCTGGCCTTGGCGTCCGCAGAGACAGAGACAGAGAGAGAGAGAGAGAGAGAGGAGGGGGGCCTCGGCTTTAACAAGCATCCATCTAGTGTATGCGGGAAGGGCCGACTGCGGAAGCTGCTGTTGCTATGCGACCGGCAAAAGCCTCCTCAAAGTACAGCACAGAGCAGAAAATCATGGGCAAAAAGTTGAAATGTTTTCTTTTTTTTCTTGGCACGACGAAAAACAGGACGCTCTCAGAAAAAAGGACTGCTGACGAGCGTGTGGGCTCCTTTAGGGACGGTTTTAAGGACATGACGTCGTGCAGCCGGACTTGGGGTCGTAGAGGAGCCTCTGGTTGAGTTTTTTTTAATGATGTGACAGTAGGGTAGCACTGCAGGGTTGTCCTGTCTCGGATGTCCCCAGATACCAACCAATGAAGCGCCGGCTGGTATCAAATCTCAACTTTATGACAAGAATTAGTCGGCGGACCCGGTAGTTCAGCCACAACACAGGAGTGATAGATTAACACGTCTTTATTTACTGACAACCCGAGAGCGACCAGTAGCCGCAGGGTCCCCGGTCGTCGTTCTGGGGAGAGAAAGGACAGCTCAGAAGTCCGTACTCGAACCAGGAAGTAATTACAAGAAGCGGGAGTTCCACTAACCTGGGAGGAGGCGAGACGAGGGGAGGAAATCAAAACTCGTGGAGCGATCGCCGAGAGCAGTCCGGGAGCGCGGACCACTGCTGGCAGCAGGTAGGCCGTTGGAGAAAATGCAAGCTCGAGGTCGGACGAGCGGGGGTCAAAACCGGGAGATCCGAGAGCCAAGTACGAAGCCGAGGGGGCAGGCGAGGGGTCCAAGTTCGGGGCACAGGCAGGGGTCGATGTCCAGTAGTCCAAGATCTGGCTAGAGTCCGACGAGGGTAAAGCGAAGGGGTGAATCCGAGAAACATGAAGGGGGTCAAAACTTGAGTTGACTGTCCGAAGATGCTGGAGAATTACTCGCTGGTGGGCTTTCATAATCTGGCACTGAAAGAGAGCTGATGAAGAGGATATATAGGGCGAGGCCCAGGTGTAGGAAGTGCAGTCAGGAGAGGGGTGCAGGTGACAAGCATGAACATGATTACAAACGTGACATGGCGAGAGGCAGGCAAACGTGATCATTACACTTTACTTGTATTACTTTGCTATTCTTTTTTTTTTTTTTTTCTAAGCAGCTTGTTTGTTTCAACAGTTGACGAAGGATATTTGCCTCTTGGGCTAAGTTACAGCATAACTTGGTTAAAAACGAATAAACATGGTTTAAAGAAACTGCAATTGGTTATAAAACTATATATTTTGACCCTAGCTTTCCATTCTGTCGTGCAGCAGATCTTTTTGTTCTGCATGGAAGACATCCTCTTCGACTGTCTCTGTTGACAGAGAAAAGGGGAAGGCGTTCGATGGCGCCGACGTGTTCTTCCATACATTAGAACGTACCGTTACTCGTTTCCCTCCGTAGCTTTGAATCCGTCATTCACCACTCTTGTTCGACACTGGGACCGCTGGGAGGGGCGACATCCAGTTTTATGGTAAAAAAAAAAAAGGAATGCAAATAAAACAATACACCGTGGAAGATTTTACGTATGGAAAATGGCGCTGGCTGGATCCCTCCACACACACACATACACACAAGATTAGCATTATTTATCATGTATAAGAGGTAGACAAAGACAAAGGTAGACAGAGAGGCTTTATTCAAACATTTAAAAAAAAAGGCCAGAGGCCAGATCGAGCCCCGGTCATGGAATACACCATGCCACATCAGACATTTGCCAAAACGGACTTTGGCGAAGCCCCAGAGGTTCTCGAAAGGCGGACAGATGAAATTCAGATCGAGCTGCGCCAGGAGGTAGATACGAGCCGGACGACTTCCCCAACGCAGGAAGGAAGTGGGACAGCATGGAGACGCGCGGCATCCAATGGCGCCTACAGACGGCGGCAGATGGAAGAGCAAAGAGAGGGTGTGGGGAGGGGGAAACACTGGAGGTGAACTTTCGACTCGGGAGTTTTGGCACGTGGGGGTGTGCCTACGATCCAATGAGCAAAAGGGAAAGGAGGGAGGGGTGGCTCCATATGATGGAAGAGTGTGCGTCGATAAAACGTCTGCTCAAATTCAGACGATTGGACGATGGTTCGTAGAACAAAGGAGCCGTAGCTCAGAGGAGAAGGATGGTTTCTCCTGATGTCAGCCTGATATTTTCCAAGGTGAAACAAAAACAAAAAAAGGCCGGAAGACTCATAAGCGACAAGACAAGCCTGCAAAGTACCACAAATCAGGAGAAGCATTGATTTCTGCAGTCCTCACAAGGTTATTCCCTTTACCAAAGTCATAAAAAGATGAAGGATTTGTTCACAGTTAACCTCTCCAGTTAATTTTAAGACCTAGTTAAAATAATTTTTAAAAAAAAACAGCAAGTCTTCGAATGGTTTTGGCGAGCCGCAAAGTTGCATCAGCGTCCGAATCGTCCGGGACGAAACGGGATGGCTCGCTCAGAAGGCAAATTGGTGAAATGTATTATCTGCCCTCCGTCTTGTTTTAGCCAACACCCTCGGGGGGGGGGGGGGGTATTACCTGCCGTGGTTCGAAAACCTTTGTTCGGATTCGTCTGATTCTTGACAAGCAACAAAATAATTCAAAAATAAAATTCAAAACAACCAACCGGCATGGCGCTTCAGAGGTTTACATACACCCACGATGGGCGTGAATTCCCTTAACTTTAAATGGTTTACTTGGAATTGTTCTTTAACCAGGCTGGAACGGTTATGCTAACATATAAGAAATGGTTGCTTTTACCATTCAAGAATTTTAACGTTAGTTTGCTTTTTTGATTCAGAAAACCAGTTTTCATGAGAATTTGAAGGTAAACCTACTTCCTCGTTTTTCCATCCACTTAATGCACCAGCACTACTGGCAGCGAAACAGGCCCGCAGCAGGATGCTACCACCGCCGTGCTCGACAGTTGGCAGAGCGTTCTTTTAGGTTTGCACGCCTTACTGTCGAGAACATCAGTGCAGTCAAGCTTCTGCGCCCAATATTTGTTTTTAAATGTCACAGAAGTGGTATGTTGTATAACCTTTCCATGGTCAAGATGGAGAGAAAAGGCTGATTTGTCTCGATAACCTTTGGTCCAATTCGTTTACGGCACTCCCGGGTGCTTTTTTTTTGTTTTAGTGTCACGGCTTCGTGTACATCAGAGGTCATCAATCACAAACATCCAGGTCTGCCTGTCTCTACGACCACCAAACTCCAGAGACATATCTGTCAAACCAAAACGCCCCCTTATCTGTTGTGGATGTTTTACAAAATCTTGGAAAAGAAGAAGAAAAAAACAAAAAAAAACCTGACAAAATTGGAAAGCAGGAGTGTGTTTTATTCTCTCAAAACCGTATGCCGAATGCGGGAGCTTCATGTGCACTAGAGGCAGACTGACAGCAGGAAGAGTCTCTTGCAAATCTGTACTTTGGTTTCTTCGGGCAAGAACGATGTGTGCTGCGAGTAGGAAGCGAGGTGACATAAAAATATTGACTGGATGTGCTATATTAAACCTCACAAGGCTTTTAACACTCCACCGCAACACACAGCTGGGGAAGGTTGCCGCTTTTTCGGAAGAGAATGGCTAAACCATCCTTTTCTCACCCTCGGACTGGATGGATTTTCTTGTTTGCGACCTCACGATCCCTTTTAATTGCCAAGTTAGACTCTAGAAAAGAGCACAAATCGCTTCTCTGTAAGGCGAAGTTGTGTGCTTTCGCTTTCGCCGGCCGCCGAGCTCACTCGCAGACTGCTGAGCAATCGTATTCTGTAATGATGGGTTTAATGATAAACCGTGCCATACATCATGGGGTTACAACACTTATACTCATCATAAATAGTTAGAAATCTATCAAGGAATACCCGAGAGGCCAGGAGACTTAGGAACACAGGCTCAGCAGTTTTCGACTCAATCGTTGCCTTATATTGTATGGACCGAAACATGATTCCAATAGGGGTGTTAAAGGTACCAGCACAGATATTTTTGGATGAGTAGTGAACTAGACCAGCGGTTCCCAAACGTTTTAGCTCCCGACCCACGAAATGATTGCCTAAATATACAAAAAAACGCTAATAACCCAATTAAACCTGGATATAATGACAACATAAATAGTCTCAACGCCAACAGTGTCATTTTTGTTCATTTACGAATGACTGAAAGTTGATGTCTGGAGATTATCTAAGGACCCATACTTGGCGTTTTCCAACCCACATCGGGGTCCCGGGACCAACTTTGGAAACCACTGAACTACATCAGTTACAGTCGATCACAGCTCCCGTCTAGAAGTTTGCACGTTTTATTTGTTAGCATTTTGCTAACTGCCTTGACAAGAAAAGAAGACACTGTCTAAAGCACTCTACGCCAAAGCAAAGCAGGAATGGATAGTTCAGGTGCAACACGGGAGCTGAAAGACGAAATCTGCTGTGTGGAAAAGTCTCCTGGTCCTGGTCTTGAAGTTTTTCTGTATCGCTTTTTATTTGGCATCAAGTCGAGGTTGGATTTATTGAAACAAACACCCCATTGGTTTTGTTTCATTGTTTGTTTGTTTTTTGTAACTTTTTCTTAACCCAGGAGATAACTTTCGGGAATTTAATAAACTTTTTATTTGACACGTGGTCTGTAGGACACTGTGACCCTCAAACTGAGGCTTCATGTTGCACCCCTAGTCTTAATAATGTTTCCACTGTCATGATATGTAGGGTTTTGTTGCTTTCTTGAGTTATGTTTATTGTTTATATGGGGGGGAGGGGGGGTGATTTGAGATTTTGTTTTGTTTCTTGATTTTTACTTCATTTTGGACTTTTTTTTTTAATTTCCATGCAGTTGTGCCCTTGATTGTCTAAGATAAGATATGCAGCAATTTGTAAATGCTAACCACAAAGCTACATACAACAAAGTAATAAATTTATATCAGACAAAGCATCAATAAATAATTTTATTTTAATATAATATTACAATAGTTTAATTTGCAATGTAACATAAGCTATTTGCGTTAGCTACTAAGCCAAAACAGAAAAAATGGTTCATCTAAGAAAGCCAAGCTAGCATCATGTTAGCCAAGCTAGCATCATGTTAGCTAACCTTTGCAATATTAGCAATAGCATTAGCTACTTAGCCAAAACAGAAAGAATGGTTCATCTAAATAAGCCAAGTTAGTGTCATGTTAGCTAACCTTTGCAAAATTAGCATAAGACATATATAAATAAATTATTTAATATAATATTACCATAGAATTTAATTTGCCATGCAACTTTAGCTATTAGCATTAGCTACTAAGCCAAAACAGAAAAAATGGTTCATCTAAGTAGGCTGAGCTAGCGTCATGTTAGCTAACATTTGCAGTGTTTATTAATGTTGCAAATGTTGCAAAGACATATATAAATATTTTTTTTAATATAGTTATACCATAGAATTTAATTTGTCATGTAACATTAGCTATTAGCATTAGCTACTTAGCCAAAACAGAAAGAATGGTTCATCTAGGTTAGCCAAGTTAGTGTCATGTTAGCTAACCTTTGCAAAATTAACATAAGACATATATAAATAAATGATTTAATATAATATTACCATAGAATTTAATTTGCCATGTAACTTTAGCTATTAGCATAAGCTACTAAGCCAAAACAGAAAAAATGGTTCATCTAAGTAGGCTAAGCTAGTGTCATGTTAGCTAACATTTGCAATGTTTATTAATGTTGCAAAGACATATATAAATAATTTTGTTAATATAATATTACCATAGAATTGAATTTGCCATGTAACATTAGCTATGTAGCATTAGCCAAAACAGAAAAATGGTTTATCTAAGTGGGCTAAGCTAGCTTCATGTTAGCTGACCTTTTCAACATTAACATTTACATTAACATTTATTAATGTTGCAAATGTTGCAAAGACATAATAAAATATTTAATATAATAATACCATAAAATTGTATTTGTCATGAAACATTAGCTATTAGCATTAGCTACTAAGCCAAACCAGAAAAAATGGTTAGGCTAAAGTAGGCTAAGCTAGCTTTTTGTTAACTAACATTTGCAATGTTTATAAATGTTGCAAATGTTGGAAAGACATATATAAATAATTTAATTTAATATAATATTACCATATAATTGAATTTGCTTTGTGACATTAGCTATGTAGCATTAGCCAAAACAGAAAAATGGTTCATCTAAGTAAGCTAAGCTAGCATCATGTTAGCTAACATTTGCAGCTATTTAATGAAAATATGATGCCTCAGTGTAATGGTAACAAAGACTTATTAAACTAACAAATTTTCCAGAGTTAATTTTCATATTGTCTGTTTGAAAAAAAGAAATGGTAGAATGCCCCTTCTTTTTATTTTACCGACTTCAAAAGTCTGATTATTAAAATATGCATGAACAGTGACAAAGTCTTGGAACTGGAAAACCTTGAGGGGAATGCACTCTTTCTTTAATATCATCTGTAATTTATGTGAAATATATCAGCATTTACTGCAAAATTTATCAGCGCAGAGCCCCCACATTATTTAGATTTTTGATTTTACGTTTGCACCGGAGATTTTAAACCGTCTTTTATCTGTTTAGGCCCGATCCCAAAGAGACAAGAGGTGGAATCGTCTTACATGAGTCCTACTGTCTGCATAGAGACAACCCGTGCACAAAAAGTAATTTACAGTAAATCGTTGTACTTTTATAATGACTGTTTATCCCATGTTCTGGGTTTGTGGATAGGGCTTTTAACCCATGATGGAAGACTAAACTAAATGTACTAAACGTATACCGCAAGTTGTTTTGTTTCCCATTCTGTACATGTGTGCAGCTGTGAGCTGGTGAAATCAAAAATAGCTCAATGTGGGTCCCTTTGGTGGCCCTGACCTCCTTCTAACGTCCTCATTATAATCATTAGCTATAGAGCCGGATATTTCTTTTTGTAAATCTATATTTCCCTCCGTAGCAGCAGCACGGCAGATCTGCTTTCTCTTTCGTTTTTCTCAGGGCTGTGCCACACGGGCTCTTTTTCCCCAGCAGTCATGCCGATTTCAGCAATGGTCGCACTAAGCTGAATTTCAGGTGAAAGAAGAAATTATTATGAGCTTGAAACAAAGTTAGGAGCAGAGGTAAACTTTTGAACAGCAGAAGATGGGACCAAAAACGTCTTCTTTGCATGTTTTAACTCTACTTTCTTCAAGCGAACTTATTACTGTAAGGCTCTGGGGTTTTTTGAAATTGTGACATCATTAAAAAAAAAATAAAAATTGGCTAAATCTTTGTTGGCTTTGCTAAAAATTTATTAAATTTCGGCTGGAAAAGCAGAAGCAATACAGACTTTAAATCCCATGGAACCCTTGTGATTTGATTAAGCTGTAGTTTGAATCACAAAGTGCTTCAAAAAGCAAAAAAATGAACACCGATAAAAGATACAACAGAAGGACGGTGCTTCTGGAGATAATTTTTAATAATTCTAGCTAATATTACCTACTACAAGCTACAAAACCATGCTACCAACCTTGCAAATATGATGAGACAGCCATTTTAACTTGTTTTTAATGAAATAAAAAATGTAGGGATGAATACAGGACTGAGACATTTGAACATGCCAAAAGTATTCACTCGTCTCCCTTCACTCATATATGAACCTGAGTGTCGTCCCATTCTTACTCTATATTGTTTAATCTGATGTTGGTCCACCCTTTGCAGCTCTAACAGCTTCAGCTCCTCTGGGAAGGCTTTCCACAGGTTTAGGAATGTTTCTGGGAGTTTTTGGACCGTTCTTCCAGGAGCTCATCTGTGAGGTCAGACCCTGATGTTGGACAGAAGGCCTGGCTCTCAGTCTCTGCTCTGATTCATCCCAAAGCTGTTCTGTCAGGCTGAGGTCAGGACTCTGTGCAGGCCGGTCAAGTTCTTCCATCATCCATGTCTTTGTGGACCTTGCTTTGTGCCCTGGAGGCCATGTTAGAACAGGAAGGGGTCGTCCCCAAACTGTACCTACAAAGTTGTCCAAAATGTCTTGGTACTCTTAAGTATTAAGAGTTCCTTTCTCTGGAACTAAGCAGCTGAAAAACAACCCCACACCATGATGCTCCCTCCACCAAACTTTACACTTGGCACAGAGCAGTCAGACAAGAACTTGTCCGTCGGATTGTCAGACAGAGAAGCGTGACTCGTCCCTCCAGAGGACACGTCTCCGCCACTCTAGAGTCCAGCGGCGGCATGTTTTACTCCACCTGGATGCAGCTGTTGCCATGGAAACCCATTCCATGAAGCTCTCTGCTCCTGAGCTGATCTGAAGGCCGCATGAAGTCTGGAGGTCTGTTGACTCTGCAGAACGTTGGTGTCCAATCCTGGTCCTGGAGGGCCTTTATCCTGCATGTTTTAGTTGTTTCTCTGCTTTGACACACCTGATTTGAACGACCGAGTGATTACCAGGCATCTGCAGAACTTGAAGACCTGCTGAGGAGCAGAGAAACATCTAAAACATGCAGGATGGTGGCCCTCCAGGACCAGGATTGGACACCACTGTTGTAAAGCGTTAGTGACCTCTGTGCTCTATGAGTGACCCATTCTTTCACTAATGTTTGTAGAAGCGGTCTGCATGCCTAGGTGGTTGGTTTTATACAGCTGTGGCCACGGACAGGATTGGAGCACCTGGATTTGGGTGAGTGAATACCTTTAGCAACATAGTGTACCTTCCACAACGAAACCGACAGCTCACAAAGCCGAGCTTAACTTATGAAATTGCGTACAGACCTTTCATCATCCCTCTCTGCTGTGCTGAAGCCACACTTGCTCTGTATTTGTGTCTTTTGTTTGTCTTTATTGCCTGATTTTCTCCTGAGACTTTTTAACAACACCAAATATGAATAAACTTGACAAAAATACAGTAAATACTTCTGGATTTTGAAAATTTACCCAATATATCCCATTTACCTCTAACTGTATCGTTACATATATTTAAATGTACTTTTATCTGTATACCTACTAATCAGATTCCCCATTTAAAATGGAAAATCTTTCCAGATTTGAGCCATTGGGACAATTTGATATGAAGCATCTTTAGATCAAACTTTAAACTTTAGACGAAACCCTCCCCAAAAAGGAAGTTTTGATGCAAAATTAAAAGGTTTTACCCACAGAAGAAAGAGATAAAAGGTTAGAAAGATTTCCTTAAACAAGAGGACAACACAAATAAAAAAATCTTTCCACAAATTAGTCCATGTTTTATTGTCAAAAAACAAACAAAAACAAAAAAAAACTGCGACAGTTCCAGCAAAACACGACAAAAAAATAGTTGCTTCCGTGAACTCGCTGTGAGCAGAAATCAGGACATTCGTGGCGACTGAGCGGAACAGAAAGAGCTCGCGGGTTCGGACAGTCGACGGTAACCTCCGCGTCCGACCTGGCGTCACATTCAGACGCGCCGCTCAGCGTTCGAGTCCCGAGTCCCCGAACCGCCGCCAAGTCGTTGGGTTGGAACAGAAAGCAGTCGAACGCCCTGCCGGAGGGCGTTGTGCTGGTAGTCCTGGTATTGTATCGTCTTCCTGTACAGCATATGCAGATACTTCATGACGTGTCATGCATACTCGCAATACCAAATACACAGGTACAATGTATATCATTTATTTGGTGGTTTAACATGATACTCTATTGGAAAAAAAAGGAAGAGAAACATACAGAGATATACAGTAGAAATCTAAGCCTAAATACATTTTGTGGCAGCACAGAACGTTTCACATTCCATTATGGGACCAAGGCCATACAACACGTGAAGTCTCTGATGGCTGTTTTTTTTTCATTATTTTTATATTTTATATATTTTTAAAATTTTTTTATTTTTTTTTAAATCGGCTCACATGGCATAGAGTAATCGCTAAAAAGGAGCAGTTGGCAGTTTTTGTAAATGAGTTTCGCAGAAGATCCCTTCAAGTTAGGAATTGCTTGCATGCACGATAAACGAGTTTGTAGTTGCAGTTCCCCCCCCGTGTCTTTAGCATCAAAATTTCCACTTTGGAGTTTGGCCATTTTAAAAAAACAAAGAACCCATACATTGAGCTTTTTAAAATCTCAACACATGACCCGACAGTGATAGTTTCAATCGAACTAGCCAACAGGTCAGGAAGAGCTTTCCTTTTTTTCTTCGTCAGGTACAACCGTAGTTCTACACAGAGCAGCTTAAAATCTCTTTGGACAGAGCGGTTTCTGCGATTTTTAACGGCGCTCACCAAACGGTGCTTTGTGCTTCACGGCGAAGTCAAACTTTTTGCTCGTACTGTGTTCAGACAGATCAAATTTGACAGTCAACTTAAAAGAAAAGAAAAACTCACTCAAAGCAATCGGAACCTACAGGAATCTGCTTTACCGTACGGGAAAAAAAGCCGTACGGTTTTGTTGCAATTTTCTTAACATAAACTATATATGTTGAAGCAACCAGGGCAAATCAATCTGTTTTCTGGAGATGACATCTTGAGAAAACAAGTATTTTTAACTTGTAACTGAGAGTCGATTACATCCATCCAGTTTCGTCCCGTACGGTTACCAACCGTCCGTACGGTAACTTCGGGAAAAGACGGTTTGCTAGCTTGAGATACCGATAACTCAAGATAACATCGTGAAAATAATAATTTTAGCCATGGCTTTTCTCGTTTTCCGTACCAGTGAACGCAACAGGGCAGTAATTAAAGTGGATTTTAAAAAAAATTAAGATTTGCTTTGCTTAATGCCTGAACACACCTTGAGCGAAATGCTTTGACTCTCTTCATCAGAAAGTGATGTTTTATTTTTTTCTTTATGGACCTACTTCATGATTGCACTAAACCCCACTTTACACAGTAAAAAACGCGACTCACTTGGATGTAGAATCAACGCAAGCCCTATTATTTATTTATTTATTTATTTTTTTTTAGACTGAGGTCATTCCTGCGCTCGGAAATCAAATTGCATTTGTGCTGCGACAATCCGAGTGCATTACATTCAGTTCTTTGTCTTATTCTAGGCTGTACATGTTACAATTTTCCAGTTTTCTGTGCTCAGACTCACTGTTGTCAAGTATCGTATTTTTTTATATATATATATATTTTAAAACTCTCCCTACGCCTTCTGGCCGACGGTTGAACTGTTGTAACCCATCCCTTTGCGATCGTAGGTTGGAACGGCGCACGGTTTGTCAAAAGACCCTGCCACTCGTCCAAAGTCGAAGATAAATACAGAAAAGTCTTGAAGCCTCCTTATCCGTGTCTCGTCATGCACATGCACAACAAAATCACTTCTTGTTCCTTCTTTTTTTTGTTTTTTTTTTGCTCCAACTTGCCACTCTCAGCGTAAGAATGAGGTTGTGTTACATTCTGATGGAGAAACAAAGACCATGGCTCGTTATCCTCTCCCTGAAAAAAAAAAAAAAATAGATCTAATACATTCAATGCTAGCGTGTGCTTAAAGTTACTCCCCAATCTGGTTAGGGACATCGGCATTGCTTTGTCCTGCTTACAGAGCTCAAATCACATAAAGTACACACAGTCATGCGTTAAAAGTCCCCCCTCTTCCGGTTTTAGGGCCTTATCTTGTCATAGTGAAAACGATCCGGTGACCAGGTTTGAAAATTGTTCAAATCTAGCCTGGAGCGTCCAGGTGTGTGTTAACACAAGGCCAAAGGAGGAAAGACATCAGCAGCGACCTTTAAGAAGCAACCGTTGACGCCCATCAACCTGGGAAGGGGATACAAAGTAATTACGAACAATCTAGAGGGCGTCACTCTACGGTGCGATAGATCATTCGCAAGTTGAAAACATTTTTCCCAGGAACAGTTGTCCCATCAAATTCTCCCCCAAAGGTCAAACCGTCCCAGACTCTACAGGCCTCAGTTAGCGGGTTAAAAATGAAAGATCATAACGGGGCAACTAGACAAAGACCGAACAAGTAGAGCTTGTTGGAAAGGATTGCCAGGAGAAAGCCTATTAAAACAAGATGGCAGCAACATTTAATAAATCTAAACAGATGAGACCACCGTAGAGATGTCTGGCCCTAAAAAAAACAGCTTGTAATAGCCTGATTCCAACAGTCAAGCACGGTGGTGGAGAGGCGATGATTTGGAGTCACTGAGTCGCCCAAGAACTCCTCTGTAGACCAGAGGGTTCTGGAAAAACCAGCTTTTTTCTCGTTGAAAAGCTGCGCCGGGACCCTCGGAGAGCCGAGCAGAAACAAACGTCTGCACACCTCAACGAACTGAAGCAACGTTGTACAGAAGGAGCGGGCCACAATTCCTCCACAACCAAGTCAGCGACGAAGAAAGTCATACAGAAAGCAACTATTTCAAGTCGTGCGTGCTTCTTAATTACGGTGGACTCAGTTTTTCCATTTTTTGGCTTCGTTTTTGTTGGATAAGTAACGGCACAATGGAATCTGTTGTGTATTTTTTGGTCATTTTCAAACCTGGTAAAGACCAAATTGCTCCTGTTATGTCCTGATGCTTAAACCCCAGAACTGACAGAGGACGGACTTTCTTTTCCCCACGACTTTAAAAACAATTAAAGTGGTCCTTCGGCACGGGTCAGCCGACAAAGAAGGAATGTTTCTGGAATGAATTAGGTGCTCAAAACTGTCCAGTCCAATGAACTTCTTCTCTTTTCCCGCTAAATAATCTGACAATTCAAGTCAGAGCGACAATCACAAATTGATCATTTTCGGTTCGTATATATAGTATATATTTATATATACATTGATGTATATACACACCTATGTACTTATGTACAAAATAAATACTTCCACCATACTATCACCACAAAATAATTTGTCTTGAGAAAACAAAGGGAATACAAGAATATAGGGAAATCAGATAATTACTTGAAGACAAGAAGTACAAAAATATTACACTATTTTATGGGTTCAGTAGTAATCGTGTTGCCCAACGGGCCATTGGCAGTTGTTCTGAAATAAATTAAAAAAAGGTTGTTTTTTTTCTGAGGAAGTTGAGTAAATTTGAGTGCAATTCTGTCATGCAATCACGTGAAGCGATCTTTTTTTTTTTTTTTTTTTTTTTTTTTTTTAAAGATAACCGTGGGAGATTGGGGGGAAGTTGGCAGTTTTATTCAGGAGTTGTGCTTGTTCGTCCCTGCCCCGATTAAACCCACGCTTTTGAAGAGAAAGATAGATGCCGGACAGATTCAAAACCTGAGTCAAAAAAAAAAAAAAAAAAAAATTCTTCCTGAAGGAGGGGAAGAGCCTCAAGTTTGAAATTGTCACGTACGGGTAAAAGTTTACCGGATCAGTCCGTGATAAGAGAAGAGTGCAGTAAGTCGTATGTAAATTACCACTACAAACACATACATATTGTTGTTTTTTTGTTTTTGTAAGAATTGTACCATAACCCAAGGCAAAACTACGGCCGATCACCACATGCAGTAATAGTGCATAGCATAACACAGTTTAATGAATTATTAATTAAATATTGCCTGCACCCGACCAACTGAGTTATATAAAGTATTTTTTTTTCTTTTGAATAAAAAAACCAACTCATTTACCCTTGCTGTTTTTGTGTGTTGTTGTCTTCCGTTTTGAAAATACCGTTGTTTTATAACTTGCTGGTTTTGTGCTTTACTATTTACACTTTACCGAGAGAGAAATGGCGGGAAATGAACCGTCACAAGCCCAAATTACAAGACATGGTTTTAAAAATAAAAATACCTTGTTACTAAGGAGTCAAAGACCGCAAATATATATATTTATAAAAAAAAAAGGATTTCGGCGAGAACTTGGTCCAAACCTTAGAAGAATTTTCAGGGTCCCTTTTTTTTTTTTTCGTTTCTAATGCAGCGTTGCAGTCTTTGACTCTACGGAGTCCATCGTGTATAAAAACAACAAAAGGGCAAACAAATCAAATGAAAAGAACAATGAACAACAACAAAAAAATGGTTCAGTCAGACGTAGTAAAGCCAGTAGATGAGGTTGAACAAGGAGAAGACGGAGGGGAAGATGATGCGCGACCAGCGGTCGATGGCGTTCACATCCGTCAGGTCGGGGATTTTGATTTTCAGCTGCGAGGACCGCCTCCGTAGGCGGCTGCGCTTCATCTGGGCGGACCGCTCCAAGGAGTGGCGGCTGGCCGACCGCGGCCCTATCCCGCCGCTCTGCTTGCGGTACTGGATGTGCGACGAGGCCGTGCTGTCCAACTGGACCATGGACTGAGAGTTCCTAATGTCCGCCACGCTGGTCGTGATCTCGCCTCCGGCCACTTCGTTGTGGATCTCCAGGGTGGTCAGCAGGATGTTGCCGTGGCCATGCGGCTCCGCCTGAGCAGATGAAAAACAGATAAACGTATCATGATCACGGATGGACCCTAGCAAACTAAAACAGGATGACATTAAGGGTTAGTCTATAGCACTGGTTCCCAAACTTTTCAGCTTTCGACCCATAAATTAACAATGACAAAGGTGTGTGACCCCATCTGTTGGCTGTTTAAACATCCAAAAATGCTAATAACTCTATTAAATAAGAGCACAATGACAACACAAACAGTCCTAACATCCATTATGTAATTTTTTAAATCAATTTATGATTTGTATTTTAATTCTCTGTCACAATTATATCTTTAAAACAAGGTTTTTAATTGCAGGTTGATATCTGGAGATTATCTAAGGACCCCTATTTGGTGTTGGGTGACCCACATTGGGGTCCCGACCCCAACTTTGGGAATCATTGGTCTATAGGGCAGCTTACTGAAAGTCCTCTGCAACCTGCAGGGCAGGCGTCCAGAAAAGACAACCTTTAAAGTTTACAGCAGAAGAATTTAACGTAACTTTCTGTAGTAGTAGCTGTTCAGTAGGTTTTGTCGATGCATAATTGATTGCAACCTCAAAGAAAAATTAGTGACGACCCGAAATAACCAGTCATATGAAAAGGACGAAGCAAGCTTATCGTCTCCAATGTCTCAAAGTGGTCCAGGTAAAAGAAGAAACTACACATTTGAAGCGTTTTTTTGGACCCAGTTATGCTTTGGTATTTGTAGACAACATTACCAGCGTTTAAACATACGGCTACTTTGGTGAACAGTAACTCTGGTACTGCTTTAAAACAAATTTCTATTTCATAGATGCGACTGTAAACACACTTCAGATAAGAAGTCAGCATCTTATTATTGTTTCTGTCTGTTGAAGGTCAAACGATAGACGATATTTAATTTTCTTAACTCTGACTGATACAGTAATCAATACCAACTTCTGTAAAGTTTCTGCTCATTACATAAAATCTACCACAGCTTTTAGGATATTATCCGGACCTCTTGCTATTGGAGAGTGTGTGAGCATCGCTTATACATTTTTATGTACTGTACAATTTCATAAAAGATTGATTGAATTTGCAAGGAACTTACTGTCGAGGTAAGTGTAACAGAAATGCACCGATCACAGTTTTCCAATTTATGTTAAGCTCTGACTTGATTCCAGTTGTGTCCGATTTCGTTTTCTCTTCAAGTATCGTAATTCACAGCATACAATATATAAACTTTGTCATTTTTGGTTGAACTGAAAATTCAATTGTCGTCAGCCTAATGGTTCGGTCCACGCCAGGCCCTTCGTAATTCCTCGTCGTAGGGTGGGCAGGATATAAAATATCTGAACTACACGGGATCTGAATGACAACAAAATTCACAATGAAGATTGTGACTTTGTGTAAACGTGTCACATCACATCTGAACTTGTGAATAAATAAAATATCAAATAAAATCGAAAAAAAAAGAACTTTATGTGCCAAAGACTGGTTGCTCGAAAAGTTCCCATTTGGGAACTTTTCACATTTTGGTACAAATGGTACCAAATGTGAAAATGGTACAAATGTGTACTATCACATTTTAACCTGTGAATAAATAAAAGAAGAAAAGAAAAGTATTTTTAACAGACAAAAAAACCAAACAAATAAACAGAAAAACAGAACTTTATATGACCAAAAACGTGTTGCTTGAAAAAAAATCCCGTATTGGAACTTTTCACATTTGGTACGACTGTGTACCATTACATTTTAACCTGTGAATAAATAAATAAATAAATAAATAAATAAATAAATAAAATAAAAAAAAATTTCAACACACATAAAAAACGAATAAACATAAAAACAAAACTGTATGTGCAAAGAATTTGTTGCTCGAAAAGTTCCCTTTTTGGGGACTTGGACTTCAGTCTGACTTCTGTCCTCGATCACTGAAGTCTGAATGTTAATTCTTTTAAAAACATTTACCACTTACTAGCTAAAACATTTAAGCAAGACTGTCAGGTAGGTTGTAAAATCATTTCTACAATGAAATGTTATTTTAAGCCTTTTCTAGACATACTTTGAGAAAATGCAACTGTATGGTTACGGTTTTCCATAGGGGACTGATTCAAACAATAAACAAAAAGATAATTTAAAACTCCATGTTGGGGTGATGACACTGAAAAGAACAACACTCAAAACAACAATTAATAAAAGTACTATTTTAAGTCTTTTCAGTGGTATCCATTTTGAGGGCTAACCTCAAAGATCGCTTGGTTTGAGTAATTTCAGTTCCACATCATTGTCAATAAGTTGCTGAAACACAGGAGATGCAGGACTGTACATCAGAATCCATGCTTATGATGAGTGCGCCACAAAAACAGCTCGACAGAAATGAAAAGTACAAATCCATTCCGTCATGCAAACGTAGCGACTGGTGAAGTCCCATTTTAGCTTCTTTAACGGAGAAGATTTGAACAAGTCAAAGTTTTTTTTTTTTTAAATGGCGTTTACCAACACGCTTGTTTCAGTGCCACCTATTAAACATCACATTTTATATAAACGTTTTCTATTTGCACAAAAAGTTATTTGAGCAACTTTTATGCCAGCTTAAGCACAGACTTGATTGTTACATAGATGTTATTGTTTGTTTTCCATTTTAAAAACTAAGGACTATAAGCACGAAAGGTCGACTATGTGCAGCTCCGAATTCGGTGACCGAGTCGATAATCCGTGGCTAGAGCTCCCATTCAAAAGATGGCGGTAAAGATTAAAAACCGTCAAAGAAGACTGCACAAAAAGAAGAGAAACAACAAACTTCGTTTCCTCGTTTGTAAAATGTATCACTTAGTAAAAGCTATAACGTAATACCGCCACCTACTGGACTGGAGTGTGAAACTGTCGACCGCACTTCATAACCTGGTTAATAAAAGCTAAAGGTTAAAAAAACAAAAAATTTCCAGTTTCTCTGATGTCCTCAAATTCCAAAAATACTGGATGCGCTGCCATTTTGGAGATACTTGCAGTGCTAATCAAAGGTGTGTTTGGTTAGAATGTACCAAGAAAGGTTAGAAACCGAAGACGAGAAGCAATATCATAAAAAAATAAATGAATGAATGTATTTAATCGAGAATTCATCCATACAAATCAATGGTTGGTTGGAGTCTGGATCTAGATCTTCTCCTGGCTGCTACATATCCAGTATTGTTGACTATTTGGTCTTGAAACTCAATCCCTACACCTCAAATGACATGAAGTCTCCCAAGAGCTTGGAAGCAGACAATGGTTAGTAGGAGTGCAGATCCAGATCTCCTTCTGGGGATCACCTGCCCAGATGTCGAGAACTATCAGACCTCACGCCAGGTCCCTGCACTCCAGACAAGCTGAGGGTCTTTCAAGGGCATGGCCTGGTTGGTTGGAGTGCGAATCTTCTCTCGAGAATCCCTCACCCAAATATTGTGAACCATTTGATCCTCACGCCAGGTCCCTATACTTCAGAGGTATTTCAAGGTATCGGAAAAAGCCTACAACGGCAGAAATGTGGCTCCGGATCTTCTCTCTGGACTCCAAGCCCCTACACCTATGATGACACGAAGTCTTTCCAAAACTTGGAAGCCTTCAACAAGACAATGGTAGCAGGGGGATCACCTACCCGAACATCGCAAACTGTTTGATCTTCACACCAAGTCCCTACACCTCAGATGACCTGAAGTCTTTCAAAGAATTGGAAGCCTACAAATAGATGTATGGATAACAGGTCAGGGAGATTCAAGCTCAGGTTATTGGTCATTTAGTACAAGTTAGCTTATCCTACTTATAGAAACACCTCCTGTTTTCTGCAAGCATCTGGCAATCTGGCAATCATTAGATAACTTTTTGGTAGTTTTTCCCGATCAGATCGATTTGAGCAACTGTCAGCAGGGTTCAGCAGCACTGACTCAAATGCTTGTTTTATTGCAATGTCTTAAGGCTCCGAAACGGCCAAACGGGAAGGTAGTCGTGCTGTTTGTTGACGGGCGGGAGGCGGGGGGACCTCTGCAGTGACTACCTGCTGGAAGTCAGACGGATTCATGCGCCATGGAAGAAATGACTTCACTGATGAGTTCAATGAGAACGGCTATACAAACAGCATGCATTAGGAATAAGCCCGTAGGTAGATCAAACAGCATCCGACACACCATTTCTCACAATGTAAGCATGGGAATCCATTTCATCAACATGATGTCATGGAGATGTCTTGTTGTTGCATAATTCACGGCATGGATAGATTAGTTTTTTTTTTTGCACCAGTGCAAAAAAAAAAAAAAAAAGAAACAAAATTAACCACATCCATGTCGACTGATGGGCGACGGCAGAGTTGACTGGAGGATTTTTAAAGACTCTCAAAGGCAACTCACCGAGCGTGAGTGGCGAAGACCTTTAACCTGATTGGACCGCTTTAGGGACGCGGTCCTACTACCTGCCTCCTGAGAAGATGAAAATATTCAGCCACATCTGCAGGACATAACCCTGGAAATTGATTCGTAAGTTGGGCATTCTCCGACACTAATGCTTTCCATCAATGACAGGAGAAAATTCTCACCCATCTCGTTCTTAACACTGTCGCACCCGTTGGCGCTAATCTGATGTGGAAAACGTACCCTTGCTGCGTCGTACTTCGCCGCCCTCTCGTTGTTGGCCTTCTCTGCCTTCTCCGCCAGCTTCTTTTGCATCTGAGGGCCCCTTCCGAAGAAGATGTAGTTGACGAAGGCGTACTCCAGAAGGGCCAGGAAAACCATGACGAAGCAGCCCATCAGGTACATGTCGATGGCCTTGACGTAGGGGATCTTGGGCAGCGTCTCCCTCAGGTGGGTGTTGATGGTGGTCATGGTCAGCACAGTGGTGATCCCTATGGTCACGGGGAAAGGATCAACGCGTCAGCGGAGACAAATTTAGGTTTTTGAATCGACTAAATTTCGACCATATAGCTTGATCGCTACTGTAAATCGTCAAAATTGACATAATTATTCACATATTAACGGTACATCTCATCATTTGAAGCAGATGGGTCAGTTTTACCTGAACACGGAGGTCACTGTGAGGAAAAAAAAACAAACAAAAAAAACAACCAAAATGTCTGTTGCCATAGAAACATGGATATTTTCGGAAAGAAAGTATTTGCTTCTGCTGTTAGTGAAGAACTGAATTGACCCAGTGGAGGAAAAAGAAAAAGTTAAAAAAAATAATAATTATGCTGCTCTGTGATTGCCTTCCTGAAGTGCTGCCGAAACGGAGAAGCGTGGAGGATGATGATTCTGCTCGAGCACTCATAGAACAATTTGCCGATTCCTTTCGCGTTCGATCTCATTCGACCCCCTTGAGCACAGTGGAGGTGGACGCTTCACCTCTGCTTCATTGAAATTCAAAGGTCTGCCTCAAAAAAAAAACACCCAACAGCCCATTGGTCACCCAGCAGAAATAACACATTTGAATAGCGGCGCATGCTTTTTTTTTTCACACCTTGTAAGCTTACATTGCAGAACGAGATGCTGACATGTACTCGTAAAATGATGAGAAACTAGCAGTGGCCTGGAGTCAACACACTGGAATATAATATTTGAATTCATCCTACTTTAGCTGCTAGACCATCATTTGGATTAACCTGCAGAAGTGTACATGTTTCCATAGGCAACATAAAAAAGTACAGTTAGGCTAAGCTAAGCTAATATCGTGATATTTTGCGGCTTTATCACGATACACATGACAGATCGCACTCATTTGCTTTGCGGTTGGGGTGTGTGGTCTGATAGACAGTCTGTGTTAGGAGTTTTTTGCAATTTCCCAACCGGAAGACTAAGGAAGCTCTCTCTCCGGGTCAAGGGTGAGCCAGGGACGGATGGGTGTGCAACTGTCCGCAGCGTCTGCATCTTTAATGTCGGACAAACAACTCCGACAATAATCTCGACTCGAGTTTCGGGTTCGTCTGCTCCAACTTTCGGGAGTGGGGGAGTGTGTGCCCGGTTTGCGCTCGCCCGCACTCACACCAACCCTGACCTTCTGCGACGCAATAAAAAGCGTCTTATCCCATTACAGATTTACCCCCCCTCCCCGCCGCCTGTTCATTTTCTCGTGCTGGATGTGGCGTGGCCGCTCACATAACGGACACGACTTTTGGCGTCTCGGCGTCATAAAGCAAAGCGAGTGGACAAGGAACAGTCGTGGGGAGCGGGATAGCGAAGGTCAATCTAGCCCTTAGTGGGATTTATTGGCACATTACAAGGTTAGTGCGGCTCGTGTATGTGCTCTACGTGTGAACGAGGACCCGTGCACATGCTTCCTGCCTCAGACACTCGTTTTTTTTTTCCTTTGTACTTAACAACAGCCTTGTTCTTTATAGGTGTTCTCTCAGCTGAGCCATTATTCTCTGTCCTTCACTCCTCTTTTGTTGCCTCCCTCCTTGTTCGGACAATTTAATCAAGGGGCCAGGAGTCCGTTGGGCCTCCCCTGCTTTTTTCATCAGGCCTTTTTGTTCTCTCCGGGGAGAAATCTAGTTTCGCGGGGGGGTGGGTTCTCTTTCCATCTTCCTCGCCTACGGCTGGCTGTCTCGTTCCATTGTCCTCCCCCCCCCCCTTACCCCCCTCCTTTTTCATTCTCAATCACACGGCGCAGCTTTCTGTCCCCTCCACTCGCAGGCCACCATGTGCCATTAGCAAACGCAGCCCAGCGTCATACGAAGTGGAAGGTATCACGTCGAATCCAATCAAGCAACTAGAACTTGTCATTTTATGAGTCTGCAGCTGAGGAAAAAAAAATATACAGAGGTTTTAAAGGTCCGTAGGATCATATTGGGATCTTCCGTTACACTAAATGTACTCCCGTGCACCCAACTAACGCCCACACCTTGACTGCTCACATAATATGATTACAAACGAGGGGCACGACTCTGGGAAAGGGCTGCAACTAGATTAGGGCACGAGCGGGTAATTTGTAACTTTGCAGTCCTTCGGAATGGCTCGGGGAAAATGAGATTCTCCTTCAAACAATTCAATTGTTTGCCTGCTGCCTCCTTGGATTGATTTCCCACTGATCATTACACCGCTCTTACCGGCAGGTTGGCACACTTTCCTTCACGATCAATCCGCCTGCTGAGAGCTCTCCGCGCACCAGGAGAGAAGCTGAGTGGACCGCCGGATGCTTCTCAGCTGTCTAAAGGCCCGCGCCGGATATCGCCGCCGTCCATTTGCTCGCGAACGCGCCAAACCCGACGAGCGCTCCCGAGGCGCGCGCGGTAATGACCGGATATTGCGAAGGAGAAGGAGAGCGGGCGGCAGAACCGACAAAGGGGGGCCGCGCATCAAAAAAGGGACTCTCGAATAACAAGCAGAGACGGATGCTGCAGCACGGTAATGGATAAGAGCGTGTTTTCCAAAACGCATTACGTTGTGTTAAGGTCATTATCGGTCCATTATCTATCCATACGCGGAAGATTGACGAGCCAAAGTGGCAATCAGTTAACATAGGCCAGATTGAACTGTTTGGCCCCGGAGGCCAAGCTTTACAGCAGGGCCCACGACTGACCTGCCATCTCCGGACCCATAAAAACCTCAGCTTCCATCCCACACAGACAGCCGCGCGTCGAAGCAGAGCTGGAATCAATCAGCGGCATCCTACAGGTGACAAGTTATTTGCACAGCAGCGGAGAGCTCAGCATCTCCGGAGACAATACAGTATTTCATCTATTTGTTTAGTTTCGGCCAGAGTGGCTGCGCGACTATGAGGAAATTTCTGAAATTGAAGTTGTGTTAAGATGACTGGCAGACTGATACATTCAGGGCAGGTATACGTAGGTATGTTTGCATAAAACAGACGTCGTTCGGTTGCAAAGCAAGGGACAAACTAAACAAATGCATCAAAGAGGTGTAGCATTATGTCGTTTTTGGAAAATGACGAAAATCAGGCCCCGGATTGGCAACCCGTTCGCCTAGCCTTGGTAAAACTAAAACCTTTGCCGCAACTCGTAAGGTACTAAGTGCTGCCAACTATCAAAGTCAAAGGGAGTATCCCCTTAAAAACCAAGTCCAGAATGGGAAATCAGTAGTGCCAAGAAGAGCGATCAAATACATCCTGGCCAGATTTATACCCGAAGCTTGGTCATGGATGCAAAGGGTCAAGGTGAAGGCATCTTGCACCCACAGACAATTAAAAGTCTTTTGTTTGGGGAAGCATTGGGTTTCACAGTGACTGGGGTTTTAGGATGATTTAGAGAACCTTAAAACCAGCAGTGGACGAAGTACTCAACTATAGTAGTTGAGTAAAAGTATTGATACTCATGGTCAAATCAAACTCAACTACAAGTAAAAGTTGCTCAGTCAAAACTGTACTCAAGTTGAAGTACTCACTTTTGAAAATACTTAAGTATTCAAAAGTACAAATTAAATGTTCTAATATCAGTAATTTTGCAGAACCTTGTAACTTTCAGAAACCACCTGATGTATCGACGCATAGAAACACTCTGCTGCAACTTCTACACCACCTGTAAAGAACTTCAGCATAAATATGCAACAAAAAAATAAGGATTTTTTTGTCTAAAAACACATCAAGCCAGAGATTCTTTACGGAGCCGAGGTTTAAGGTTGAATCTATTACCACGAAGTAACGACCAGCTTCCTATATGTGTAGTGGAGTCAAAGTTATAAGTCG
>NC_051452.1:1292328-1305534 GCF_001649575.2 Kryptolebias marmoratus | reverse complement strand
AGTGTAATCATGGAACATAAACGCATCAACAAACACTTTGTGTCTGCAAAACATGTGAGGAGAGCTGCAGACCAGGGACAATCCAGAAATGCTCATGAATGTCAGTTTAGAAGCTATCAAAGTTCTCAAATAAAGCAGCTTTTGAGAATGTCAAGGTTTGTTGGGAATTATCTTACAAAACTAGGAAGTATTTTTGGTTTAGATATTAAAAGTTATGGTTGTTTATTGATTTTAGAAAAAAAAAATTGCAACTTTTAGGAAAATGCCCCGCGAAATCGCAAAAAATGCCCGCAAAATCCTGGAGGGACTGATATATATATATATATATATATATATATATATAAATAACAGTTTGCTAATGTGCTCCTACTTCGAAAGTACAAAAATATAAAAAGGTACAGGGCCCAACCAACAGACGGTGGTGCACAATTTAATTAAGTTACACTGGGAGCACTCAGAACCCGACACTATTGCGTCCTCTCGAGACTCTACCGGCGTCCAGATAACATTTTTAGATATTACCCTGACAGCCTTCATATTGCCTTTATTACTCCTGGCTCACATCATATCGAGTCAACATTATCCGAAGACAAAACCGCACTGCAGCCTCCGCGAGGAACCGCAATGACTGCAAACCAACAAACATTTATCTGGTGGTGGGGGGGTGGGGTTTATTATTGCTCACAGGGGTCCCGAGGTGACTTACGCCAACGTTTGTTTGTTTTTGTTTTTTTAATAAGTGGTGAAAATACACGCTCATTAGAGATTGGGTGTAGTTATGGCTCCTGTGGCAGAGGGACACCATCAGGGCCCTCTAGGCCACCAGACAGAGCCTAATGGATTCGAGAAGTTATTTTTAAAACTTCCTTAATTAGAATATTCTAAAATATATATATAAACTAGCTCGGTTGCTGGGAAGGGAACGCTATTAGAGAAATCTCTCCCAAACGGCGGCAAAATCAACCAATCATATTTGTTCGATGAGTGGGTGGACTGTTTAATGATAAAACTTTGGATAAGTTCGGCTCACTACGGGACCACGCATCGAGTGAAGTTCTCAGAGCAGCTGAAAAGTCTCGTGGCTGACAGCGAAGAGGACGTCGTCGTAGAAACATTTGCGAACGGTACAAGGAACTCCTGGAACACGTGAGAGAACCGTTTGCTAGTTTTTATCCCAAAGAGAGAACAAGAAACAGAGGGTTAAGGTCTGTAAGTCACAGTTTGCTAAAGAGATAGACCGATTGGCCGATTATTAAGGCCGATTATTAAGGCCGATTATTAAGGCCGATTATTAAGGCCAATTATTAAGGCCGATTATTAAGGCCGATTATTAAGGCCGATTATTACGGCCGATTATTAAGGCCAATTATTAAGGCCGATTATTACGGCTGATTATTACGGCTGATTATTGCCTTTTTAAGTATTTGGTTTTGCCAATACAGTGGACAAAAGGTGCTTTTTTTTGTTATAAAAAACCCTCAGCAAAACTGCGCTAACTTAACAGAATAATTATATTTTTACCAAAAAAAAAAAAACCCAGTGAAACCATAAACCATCTCTTTCTGAGCCTTTGATATTCAATGGGTTTGTTAGGATGTGTTCCTGTAGGACAGAAAATACGGATAAATTTATTTATTGTATTCATGGTGAGCCATGAATATGTACGGGTCCCAAGTAGTTACAGTATTTGTTTTCTATTTAAAGCTATTAAATTGTTTTTATGAGCCCAGTTTAAAAAAAAAAAAAATTGGCTTTATGAATCTGACATTGGTTGCCTTGATTTAAAAAAAATCGGCACCTAGGTCAACTTCCTGATAGGTTCCCTAATTCAGCAGAGAAAGTTCGATCCCCGCTTCTGCTTCTTACCCAGAGCCACCCTGGCTGCCGACGCGTCGTAGTTTATCCAGAAGGATACCCAGGAGAGGATGGTGATCAGGATGGACGGCATGTACGTCTGCAGGATGAAGTAGCCGATGTTCCTCTTCAGCTTAAAGCTCAGAGACAGCCGAGGGTAGGCACCTAAACGGAGGAGACAGGAACAGACAAAAAAAAAGAAACGGCGTCGGAACCTTTCGGGTGCCCGGAAAATGAAATCTGAGCGAGCGTCAAACATTAAACTTTCTTCTTCTTCTTCTTCTTTTTTTTTCATGTATATATTTCCAAAGAGCAAAGCACCTTGTGTTTTTGTTTCAGTTTCCATGGCAACCCCAGCAGCATGGGCCGGATTTGTCGCCATGGTAACAAGCATCCCCTCTCGAGAAGCGCCGACACACGCCAGCCTCTCCGCCGCAGCGCAAGACGTGTCACATTATCCAGGACGGTGATTAAAAATAAAAAATAAAAGAAAAGAAATAAAAAATAAATAAAAGAAAGAAAGAATCACCACGTCCTCACTCATCTGTTTGACTCTACGCCGCGGCGACAAGAGCGCTATATTTAGAAACGCAGGTAGAAACGCATCTGATGCTTGAATTTTCTTTATGATGAGAGAAGCTTCTGCCATTTTCCTTCCAGGAACCGGAATATCAAGTGTGTGTGTGTGTGTGTGTGTGTGTGTGTGTGTGTGTGACGGCAGTCTCAGCATATCTCTCAATAGACCGTATCTACGACTCGCTACTCCCACTTATTCTTCTCCCCTTTGATTTGAGAAACCGAAGGGGGAGGAACTCATTACGGCGTAATTCCGTCCCTGTGGGGTTTCAGGCGAAGGTGCTCGTGGCGAGCGTGCGTCCAAACCGGCCGGCCGGAGAGAACAAGTCTCTTGAGTACGAAATAAAAAAAATCCCTGCCTCGTGTTGTGGTTTGCACCTCAACATAAAAGTTTAAGTGTCTCTGAATTGGAGAACTAACTCCGGTTAATTCTGACCGGAGTGACAAGCTAACGGCTAAAACTAAGGTGGACTGTTGCCATTTTAACCCTCCTCCTGCTGCCTTTGGGGTCAAAATGCTATCTTATAAACCTCTACATCCCTGTGTTTGACATGCTACAGCTAGCTAGCTAGCTCGCTACACTTACAAAATAAACATTAAAAGTTCTAAACGTTTGTCAGCCTGGTCAGACATAACTGAGTTTTTGTCTACAACAGATAAGACACTAAAATGTTCACAACTTTTCCACAAAACCCAACTTCAAAATATTGAAACTAACGCTTTAAAACTAACAAAAAATGTTTTCAGCTTAGCCTGCTCATATGCTAACACAGACGTAGCCTGCTCATATGCTAACGCAGACGTAGCCTGCTCATATGCTAGCGCAAACTTAGCCTGGTCATATGCTAACGCAGACTTAGCCTGCTCATATGCTAACGCAGAATTACCCTACTCATATGCTAACGCAGAATTACCCTACTCATATGCTAACGCAGAATTACCCTACTCATATGCTAACGCAGAATTACCCTACTCATATGCTAACACAGACGAAGCCTGCTCATGCTAACACAGACGTAGCCAGCTCATATGCTAGCGCAAACTTAGCCTGCTCATATGCTAACACAGGCGTAGCGTGCTAATATGCTAACACAAACTTAGCCTGGTCATATTCTTACGCAGACTTAGCCTGCTCATATGCTAACACAGACGTAGCCTGCTCATATGCTAACACAGACGTAGCCAGCTCATATGCTAACGCAAACTTAGCCTGGTCATATGCTAACACAGACTTGCACCACCAAGAGACATTTCAAATATGGTTTTTAACCCATTTACTGACTAAAAGTCAAAATGCCTGGGTTTTAAAGCTTACTGTCCTGAGAACCTTTATTTAAATGAAAAAATGCAAATCCTTGCATCTGGAAAGCTGTAACACAAAGCTTCGTTTTCACTGAATATACAACAAAAACTTGAACATCCTTCTGTTTTTAAATGAATAAATTGTAAAGCTCACAGTCTAAAAATACCCACTACTTTCTTCTGCACTTTAAACGATCCTATTTTTGGCTCCTGCTTAGCAGCTCTTGTATCTTTGAGCAAACTCGACACATAATTTACATATATGACAGCGTGAGAATAGAAGCAGACGATAGCCGGGCTCTTAATAATAAAAAAAAAAGACTAATTTGCTTCCTTTTGCTCCTCCAGACTAATTTAGACCCGAGCGTCTCCACTGTGGAACGAACGCCGAAGGGATTCGAGGAAAGAGGAGGCCGAGGCGCGCCAGCGAGCGTGTAGGTGTGGAGCTGCTATAACAGCTACGCCGAGCGACATCCGCGAGTGGGAGGGACGCCATGTGCGAAGCCGAGGAGAGGGACCAAGAGGCAGACCAAAAAAAAAACAAAAAAAAAAAACTGGAATGCATATCACCCGCCGGAGTTTGAGACTCGGTCCACCTTCTGGTGAGAAACGATGGCGTCGCCGTAGAAATGTCCCACTCAGAGTATGACTCTCAGGTACTACCACGCCACATTCGAGTTGAGTTGTGCCCACTTGTGACCCCTGCTGGCCGAGCCGCGTCGGCAGATCACTACAGATTTAAAAACGCAACGACATTAGCCTACCACCAGTGAGAAACACAAGACGCCGCCGATTGGACGATGGCATCCGTAGCACGTCTTTTTGAAATGTTTCCGGTGACCCAAACGTAGCTGCAGCTGCCGCCATCCAAGAATATGCTGAGTCAGGTCGTACATACGAGGTGAGGCCGGACCGATCCCGAAAATTCACGTTCGAAAGCCAAACGGCGCCGTCGTCCAATCGGCGACGTCCCACGTCTCCCCGCTTCTAGAAGTCGCCGTGCTTTTACACTTGTCGTTGTGTGTGTTGGCGTGGTTTGCCCTTCAGGGCCACCGTAGCTTCTCAATATCGCCTTATTTTCGACATTCTACATCTCAAAAGCTTCAAAATGGTTTGTAGTTTGTAGAAATTTGGCAACTAGCTCGTTTTTTTTTTTTTATTGGTCTGGAGCGTTGGAAATTCCTGCCCTTTTTCAGCCCCTGGCTGAAAAAAAGAGGTCAACTTTCAAGGAATTTAAAAAAAGATTCTTTCTAAAGACGTACTACCAGGACCGCTAGGTGGGGTTTTGTTGTTGTTTTTTTTATGCAAAAATTAAAGTTTTCACTTATTTTGCTTATTTTATCCCTCATTCCGACTTATCACCAGCACCGGTCACATTTCTGTCTCCCATAAAGTCATTCGCCTCAGGCGGCCATCTTGAACTTAGTTGACTTTAAAAGTTAACCGGTCGTTGATGATTTTTCAGTTTTATTTAGCTCCTTGTCAAATCTGACCGGGATTTTTCCATCATATACAGTAAAGACTTGCAGTTTATTACTGCTTCTCTCTGCAGAGAGTAAAGAAAACTAGCGTGGCTGCCTTTAGAAGAGGAATAAATCTATATTTACTGGATCTTAGATAAAAAAAAAATACCTTTATGCAGACCTGATTGAGTTTTAATCGGAGACCACTGACCCGCTGAGCTTAAGTCGAAACATCTTGTGATCTTTTTATCCCTCAAACAAGCTTCCTGTTAGTTTACTCTGATGTTCTTCCTGTTAAAAGTTGGACTTTTTCTCCTGAAACCAGCAAAATGCTCGCCTCTTTGCTTGGAAACAGGCTGTACAGATCCAAGTTTAATGGTTCAGCGAAGGCCTCAGCTCGGTTCTTCCAGAGAGAATTTTGGAATTTTTTCTGTAAAACTCCTATCTTTGAAAGTAAGCAGCACCTTAAACGACTGCACGCGCTCGTCTGCTAAAAGGTGAAAACTGTTGTATTTTTGTTGTTGGAAATAATTCGCTCCTTGATTTACGTTCTGTTTTCGTTACGCGCCACTTTGGGACGCTTGCATTAGGTCAAGGCGCTCGATGTGCTACTTCCTCGTTCCAATCCGACCTCAAGCGCCGACGAGCCGGCGGCGGTTACGTACGGCGTCGTTCGAGGCGTGACCGCCACCGCGCCCCGGCGCTCACCTGTGGAGAAGACTACGTTTCTGGAAACCAGCTTGTAGTCCACGATGGAGAACTGCGGCAGCTCGATGCGCGTCACCCCGGTGACGGCGGCCTCGCCGCCTTTCCAGTAGAACTCTATGTCGTCCGTGGTGTAGCCATCTGTAGGAGAAGAAGAAGCACACACACACCAAGGTGTAACCATCTGTCAAACCCATCACTGGAGACCAAGATATGCAGTGTTGCTGATCGTCCAACTGGGCTGTCGTTTGGTTGAAAGGGAAGAAAAAAAAAACGTTTGAAGTCACTGCCAAGAGCCAGACGAAGCTTTGAAAAGCGAGACATTTACCAGGTTTGCTTCACTTCAGGCGGGTTTCGTTCGCCCGTACTCCGTGAACTGTTTTTCACGTAAACAGATATTGCGCGCGCCACTCTCGCAATCAAAGCCTTTGTTTTTCCCGAGTGCCGTTTAGTCGGCAGGCCGGGGGTGAATAATTACCCCGTCGGAGGCTAACTCGGTGACAAGCGGCGCTTTGAAGACGGAGCTCGTAACAAAGCGCTGCGCGTGTAAACATGTTGAATAAAGCTAAAAAAAATCCACTTTGTAATTTTTCTAGAACGCGATCGGGATCATCCGTTAAAAGGACTGGCTTTTTTTACCTCCATAGATGAGATGTTTCTGAAGCAGCTATGTTTATTTTGCCGTTTGCTACAAAGGTGCTAAGAAGGGTTTGGATGTAAGCATAAAAGCCACATATTGGATTATTTTGAAATTACCGACAGATCGGGCAACTATCCTTTTCCAGGGTGGAATGGTTCTACGACTTATAACTTCAGTGATTTATAAAAAAAAACAGAACCGGGTGGGCAGGTTTGATCATTCCTGTGGATTTTCTCTAACCCGAACACATGCAGGCAGAAATGCAACCCAGGGTAATATTTGGTCACCAAGTTGAGCATCAACCATACACCTTTTGGATCCAACATCCAGTTTCTGGTTAGGTATTTGACGGCTCTTCTTTTGTTCACGTAAACTGTTTGGTTTTCTTGGCACAGACCCGGCTTTTGGGCAAATTTTTCATTCGGGTTAAGGTCGGAGCTTTGGGAAGCTCGATATTCTCCTGGCTTGTCTTTTTCATGCTGGAAAAGGAGAAACCACCACGGTCTCGTCAAAATAAAAGACTTTCCAGAACTTTCGGCACCACTTATTAAAAGAGTCAGGTGACTCTATATATTTAAGCCGGACTTTCTAATGTGGAAAATCCACAATAAGTTCAAACTTGCGCACAATAATGAGCGACTATAAACCTTTTTATTCCAACTGAATAGGTGTTTGTTTTTTGGTGTTTTTTACCAGTAATAGCTGATTTAGATTAAAAGAAAATACTTTTTGTGCCATCTTCAGCTGAAGACCAACGCTGTTTTAAGTGTAAGCGTAAAAAAGCAAATTTCTCATGATTTTTTTTTTTCCCCCTGCACAGGGCAAGCCGTACGAGGTTTTAACAAGAACTGTCCAAAGTCTGACAAAAATGACCTTTGGGAAACCCCCAAGTTTGTATCATGTCGAGCTTAAAGTCCACATATTTCCAACGGAGAGATCAAGCATTAAACCCGAAATGTCTAAATGTCGTTCCCCCCTCAACACCACCGAAAAACGTCAAGCTGCCAGGCGGCGCCGCTCTCTTTTTATGGAAGACCCAATCAGGTCGGATCCGTCCACTCACAGCTCTCTATCTCCAGGGTGCAGTTCTGCTCGTCCAGGGGGTACCTCCGCAGGTCCATCATGCAAGCGGCTGTGGTCGTTATCCTGGAAAATCGGAGAGATAGGAAAAATGAAAAGATAAGCCCCTTGGAATGTTATCAAGCCAGCAGTGCAGGTACTGCGAGCCGTTAGCTGACAGCGTAAGGACTGCGGTAACGCAGTTAGACCGAAGCATGAAGCACGCCATCATGTTTATCTTTTCCTAAGTTCCTCAGCTGGTTTCATGTTAGTGGTCACTTACAGTGGTCCCTCACCATATCGCGGTTCACCCTCTGCGGTCTCACTGGACTGGATTTTTTAAATTCTGTGACATAATTCTCATGTATGAATCAGAGCACTTTGTTTCGTATCTCGATTGGGTCAATGGACATCAAAGCGCTTTGTTTCATGTCTTGATTGGCCAAGAGAGAGTCGGTCTACGTTTCAGCCTGTTTTCTTAAACTGTAGTTTTCATATCGACTCCTGATCGCTTTTGCTTTAATGCGGTTACTTCACGGTGAAGTGTGTTGGCAATTTTTTTTTTCGTTCAAAAAGTTGGATTTATTTCAAGCCTCGTGTCGACTAAACGTCCGGGGCTAACCATCGCTCAAAAGGTTGAACTCCTGGACATGCTAAAGGAAAGGGAAAAGCTATGCGGCTGTAGGGCGCCACTTCGAGATGAACGAGTCTTCCGTTCGGTACATAAAGGAGGAGGGAAAAAATATAAGGACGACAGCGGCAGTAAGCTTTAACCAGAATGCGAAGAGGGTGAGTAATCATTCAGAATTTCATGTTGGTAAAATTATGTAGGTTTCTGAGAGTGTAAACTGTGTGACAATGTGGAAAATGTTAATTGACAGCCATGTTAGCTGCCCCAACATGGCTACCTCGCTGTTTAAAGTTGCAAAAATAAATTATTCGTACTTGTTTTCTTGTATTTGCCACTTTTTCCTTTTCACAAAAAGGTACAAATATGTGTATAACGTTAAAGCAAGAAGCTACGCTGTGTGGTTGATGATTCTTAGGCCAATTTTTGTTGCAAGCTATCTGCCGTTTAAGCTAGCTGCTAATGCTAACTGTCCTAGCAGTAGAACGCGCATGTCAAAAATGTTAAAGGTAAACAGAAATAAATAAGTTTGAAGAAACAGAAAAAAAGAGAAAGTTATAAAAGGTAAATAGAAAAGTACACCAAAACCCTTTATCTAAATTCAAGAAATAAAATACAAAAATAAATAAGTTAGTTTGAATAAACAGCAAACATGCCAAGAAAAAAAAACAAAAAAAGAAATACAGACATAAAAAAATTATTATGTAGTTTATTTAGTCTTTTAGGCTTCATGATATTTTTAATAAATTATTGATATATTTACTTTTGACAGTTTAAATCCATTATAATATCTAAGACTTAATGTAGCTGGATTAGAATTGTTTTGCCAAGAAAAATCCCATAAAACAACTAAAAAAACAAAAATATCATAAACATGACTTGTAAAATATAGTTTGCTTTGGTATCTTAAAATGAAACGTTGACAATGTGGAAAATGTTACTGAAGCGAAGCGGGGTTATGAGGCCTTAACATGTATTTGAATAGGCAAAAATTAAATGGTCACCACTTCGCGGATTTTAAACAGACTTTTTCAGAACTGAACCATATATATATATATATATATATATGTTGAGATTGTCATTTTCAAAACACGTTACCGCGCCTCCTCGAAGTCAAAATGTCGACGCCACCACTTTGCGTGCGATTTAACTGTGGGTGCGTTCGCAGCAGCCCTATTCATTCCGCTTCAATCGAGCTCTAGTTAGTTTGCAGAAAAAGTCAGAACGCACAATCAAACTCCGGTCCGCCTAAAAACATCGTTTTCGGCTGAAGATCGCTCCAAAAGCAGGAAGCGGGCTACAGCACAGGGGCCTTCTGGGTAAATACGACCTTTTGTTGTAATCAGGCCGTCCAAACGAGCAGCAAAGTGAAATGTAAATTCCAAAAGAAAAAAAAAAAATCATTTCGTCTCCGTCTGGCCTGATTCAAAAGCTGCCTGCTTGGCAGTTAGCCACTTCATTTAGCTGAGACCCAGATGAGGCCGAAGGGATGCCATTAGCCGGTATTATTAGGCTGCTAAAATCACAGCAACAAATGAGGTTTCCATCACAGACACTGTATTATAACCGTGAGACCCTCTCAGCTTTAGAGCACACAGATCATTTTACTGATAGATTGTAGATCATAAGCTTACACCTTCTGAGATTTTGTCTAAATATCTCGTTTTTTATTCATTTCGCCTCATCGAAAGGCAAAATCAGGGCAATAATGTCCTCATCTGTGCCTGTGTTTCAGGTGTTCGCGCTGTCCGTCTGTCTGTTAGTGAAATATCTCCTCCATTAGATGTAAATCCAACCGATTGACGTTTGGAGTTAACTCAGTTCAAGATGGCTGCCCTTAGCAAACACAAAGATGGCTGAAGCGCGGCCGATTTTGCAGATGTTTAGCTCAAATAACGTTGTTTTTAAGCTTCAACCAAAATGGTTCCACGTTTCCTAACCTAATATATTCTCAGTTTAAAGCTCTGGCATGAAAGGAGTTAAAAGGTTTAATATTTATTTTATGTTTTTTAAGTTGTTTTCTTTCAATTTAGAAGTGGGAAAGCCCCAAGTTGGACAAAAATAACCAAAAACAACCCGGTCCTGACTGTCCGATCCAACATGGCAGCCTCTCTGTTACAAGTAGCTGCAGAAATAAACTATTCGTACTTCTTTTCTTGTACTTGCCACTTTTTCCGTTTCACAAAAAGCTATAACATTAGAGCAAGAAGCTATGCTGTGGTTGATGAGTTTTAGGCCACTTTTGTCGCAATTTATCTGTAGTTTAAGCTAGCTGCTAATGCTAGCTGTGCTAGCGGAAGAAAGTGCATGTAAGAAACAGAAATAAATATGTTTGCAGAAACAGAAAGAAAAGGAATGAAGGGAAATTACAACAAAATCTATATATATAAAATTAAACAATAAAAGTGGAATAAGATACAAAAATAATTAAACTATGAGTCACCAAGAGATAACCGACAGCCATGTTAGCTGCCCCAACATGGCTGCCTCACTGTTTACAGTAGCTGCAAAAATAAATTATTCATACTTCTTTTCTTGTTATTGCCACTTTTTCTTTTTACGAAAAGGTACAAATATGTGTACAACGTTAAAGCAAGAAGCTACGCTGTGTGGTTGATGATTCTTAGGCCAATTTTTGTTGCAAGCTATCTGCCGTTTAAGCTAGCTGCCAATGCTAACTGTGCTAGCAGTAGAACGCGCATGTCAAAAATGTTAAAGGTAAACAGAAATAAATAAGTTTGAAAAAACAGAAAAAAGAGAAAGGAATAAAAGGTAAATAGAAAAGTACACCAAAACCCTTTATGTAAATTCAAGAAATAAAATGAGATTAAAATACAAAAATAAATAAGTTAGTTTGAATGAACAGCAAAAATGCCAAGAAAAATAACAAAAAAAAGAAATACAGACATATAAAAATAATTATGTAGTTTATTTAGTCTTTTAGGCTTCATGATATATTTAATAAATTATTGATTTATTTACTTTTGACAGTTTAAATTCTTTATAATATCTAAGACTTATAATGTAGCTGGATTAGAATTGTTTTGCCTTGAAAACTGTCATTAAACAACTAAAAAAATATTGTTTTTTAAACATGACTTGTAAAATATGTTTGTTTGGTATCTTAAAATGAAACTTTCCTTGTCTTTATTTTAAAAAGCAGCATAATACTGTTTGCTGCCACGGTTTTAAGAAATTCAATCCGTTTTCTGCTCGATCCTTGTCTTTACCTAACACTCATTTATGTAGCAGCTCATATTAAATTTAAAAAAAATTTTTAAAACTCCCTGCGTCACACATCTCCCACTCCCTTTCATCTCTTGAAACCACTACAAGGTCTATAAGTAGCCCACGAGGCTAAATTCTCTGAACTCCGGTTGCATAATGGAGCATCGCCGTTTGACTTTAAAGTGCAAAACCCTGACAGATGCAAATGCAGGTAAGCACGAAGCCGTCCAAAACAAAGACGGCGACGCGCAGTTGCTTAGCGCTCTGGTAATTCAAAGCTTGCATAAATATTCATAGATCGTGCAAACTCCAATCAACCTGCCTGTCGAAAAGATCAATGCAGGGGAGGGGAAAAAAGACGCTGCGTGAAATAAATATCAACCTGCAGCTAAAACCTCAGCTTTACTTTGTGCGTTATGTTTAAAAAAAAGAAAAAAGTACAATTTAGGAATAAAAAATACCCATGCCAGGCCAGTAGGTGGCGACAGCGGTGACTTCAATGACGCAACAAATATCAAAACTAAAACACTTACAGGGTTTTGTCTTTGGAATTGTTCACCATTTTCTCGCGTAAGCTTCGACAGAACTGGGACAAAGCTAGCCGAACATAGAACGAAGCAGGAGTGGAACGTTCGGAAAAAGCTCGCCACAGTGCCACCCGGTGATCAAACGGGAATTGCAGACAGCTAAACACGAACTCTTTTTGACTTCCTATCACATGACGAAAATAAACAAACTAAAAGGAATAAACTTAACTCTAAGCGCAATGGTTAGCCTGTATTTGTAGGTGTTTCTGTACATTTAACAGACATTTTGTAAGGACTAATGCCATCAACATTAACATCGATCCAAAACCTCGCTCGGTACAGGACACCTGGGTTAATGAGGCGAGACGTCGCAGGTTAGAAAAGCAAAGAAATTTGTTTGTAACCAAATAATCGTTTGAGTTAAACTGAATTTCGGTCCTCTGTTTCGGGACATTTCGGAACAGCATTTAGATTTTTAAAAATTACGGCTTGCCCAATACGAAAAAAAACATCTTTTAAAAATGTGCAAAGTATGGGGCAGCTCGTGTCCTCAATATCTCAGTTTGTCAGTTAACACTAAATATACAAAAGGGATGTTTAAACCTTTAAAATAACCAATATTTTTATCAAAAATTCAATCTGAACAAAAACTGTGAACGGTGGTATTAATTAATTGAAATGTAGTTTTCTCAAGATCACAAATAACTATCCGGTTATATAATTACGATGGATAGTTAAGCTAGTTTTATTTGGTTATCTCCAAAAAAACAAGCTTTGTTTTATGAAGATAACAAGATGTTACCTAAAGAAAAGAAGCCTTATTAGTTTGTTTAAAATACAGTCCCTCCAGGATTTCGCGGGCATTTTTTGTGATTGTTGCGGCTAAAATGCCTGATTTCGCGGGGCATTTTCCGTAAAAGTTGCGATTTGCTTTTTACTAAAATCAATAAACAACCATAACTTTTAATATATAAACCAAAAATACTTCCTAGTTTTGTAAGATAATTCCCAACAAACATTGACATTCTCAAAAGGTGCTTTATTTGAGAACTTTGATAGCTTCTAAACTAACATTCATGAGCATTTCTGGATTGTCCCTGGTCTGCAGCTCTCCTCACATGTTTTGCAGACACAAAGTGTTTGTCGATGCGTTTATGTTCCATGATTACACTGCAGGACGTGCAAAACAGCTGCAGCTGGGGAGGAAACTGGTTTGCTGAAATC
>NC_051452.1:1287551-1292280 GCF_001649575.2 Kryptolebias marmoratus | reverse complement strand
GCATTCTGATGTTAACAGGAAGTGACGTCACGTGTCTTCTTCCTGAGTTATTCGGGGTTATTTTGTATTCCATGCTACACAAACCCACAAAGAAGAGACTAGACCACAGAAACGGTGGCGAATTGCTTTGGAAACAATAAATATTGGGTTAAAGTTGCGGAAAAGTTGCGGTGTTTTGGACAAAGTTGCAAAAAGTTGCAATTTCACGGGGTTTGCTTGATTTTGCGTTAATAGCTGTGATCGCAACATCGCGAAATCCTGGAGGGTCTGAAAAGAATCCGATAATTGGTGCAAAAATAGGTGGTTTTTGGAGCAGCCTCCAAACATTGGCATGTCACGGTGACAACTTCTTTACCGTGTGTTTCTGCTCTAACCGTGTCCTCTCTCAGCTTCCGTACGTTCGGGAAAACGTTCATTTAGCTGAGCATCGAAGCCAAAATCTACAGCACGACGAATATTTTCTTAACAAATTTTTTTTTTTTTTTTTTCAAAATTATGGATCTAGACAAAATGTAATTGCTAAGAAAATCCATCCTATATTCACGCAATCCAAACAGAAATAACAGGACTTTTCGTACTTTTTTGACATTTTTTAGTCGATGAAAGAAAGAGATTATTACAACTTTTCCTGTTTTTAAAACCCTCCATGATACCGCTGTTCGGACGAAACGTGGCAGAAAATGCCTGAACTTCGATGCAGGCCGGGAACAGACCTACCTGAGCCCGTAGAGGACGGTTCCGTCGGGATGCAGGCGGATCATGCGGTTTTTCACCGTCACTCCGTGGACGAAGGACTTCTTGTCGTTGAGGAAGTAGGTGTCGGGGACCCAGAGCTGGTCGGCCACCCTGTTGTCCAGGGTCAGGTTTAGGGGGATCCCTATGTAGGCGAGACGCTTGTCCCTCCAGTACTGCTGGAAGTACATGGTCAACGTGTAGTCCTACAGAGGGAACAGAGCGGCGAAAACGCACAATGAATGCATACATGCTGCTCGAAAGAAGCGTTACTGTCTGTCTTTGAAGTGATGTTTACGTTGCGTGGTGGAGCATCGTAAAAAACCGGAGGGAGCGCGGACCGTTCCACCTTTGGAAATGCGCTGGCCCATACAGCAACATGCCTTTGTGTTGACGTTGGAGGAAGGCTGACTCATCCAGCCTCATTTGAAGACTTTCCATCGAAGGTTTCACCTGATTTTCAAAGAACTATCTCTCCCACATTTGCTATTCCCCGGCACAGCACGCAGCGATTCACAAAGTTAACGTGCACGTCGCCTAAAAGCCTTTTCAAACCCACGTTTTTCTTCAATTTATTCAAATGGACTGACACTTGGGCTTTCGAATGCAGCGAATTGCTGTCACCTCCGCTCAAATGGCTGATTTTTTTTTTTTTTTTTGGTTGCTAATGCAGTTTTACTAAATGCCAACGTGCAGTTATTTGCTTTTCATTTGAATCCAAAAGAAAAAAAGAGGTTTCTGCTTCAACTAAACACTCGATTGCATAATTTTCATAGGTCGTACCTGATTTGTTCGTCCAATAGGTATTTTCTTAAATGTGCCACTATGCAAAAAACCTCGGAGGTCTTTTATTTTTCGTTTGTGCGAGTGTAAAGTTTCGTCTTCGTACTTTCATAGAGGTAACTTGGAAACAAAAGTACAGTTGTTGCAACTCTCAGAGCCACGTGAAATTATGTTATTTGGTCAAATAAATCTCCAATTTGCCAATTTTTGAGTCCATCTTTCAAGTATGAAGTAAACTACTCACAACAGCAATAATCAAACATCCAGTAAACTCTGGTGTAACTTCATTTATTCACATATAGTTTTTTGTGTGTTTCAGTACAAAATATGCTAGCATTCAGTTCCTATTGAGTAAAAAAGCTGTTTGTTCTTGTGTACCGTTATTTTTTTTACAGTACATTGTCAGCCCTAATGCTAGGAAACCGTTTTGGCTCTATTTTGACATTATTTCTAGTCTAATTTTCCATTTACTTTACCACTTGTAGCTCAAAGTACCCGTGCAGTACTTTGAATCTGTGCTAGCATGCTAATAGGCTAACCTGAAAGGCAAACTTTACACGCAAATTTATTTTTTAAATTAAAGTTCAGCTCTTTTAAAGTATGGTTTCATGGAAAGGTTATTGCTGCTTGTAGTAGATAGCCATTTGAGTGGCCTGGGTTAGAAAAAAAAAGGATTTAATCGTCGCTGGTTTGACGAGCCTACAAGCTATTGGCAAGCTAACAGCTAATCCAAACAGGGACACGACCAAAGTGCATTGCTGCCAACTTAAAACTTATTTTAAACATTTCGTAGCATTTCATGTGTACTTTACAAACCTGTCAGTTCCACATTTCAGGGTCATTCCAGCAGAAATATTATAATATTTTAGCTGGAAGTGTTTTAGCTGCAGCTAGCTGATGGCGCCGCCGTTTGCGCTAGCAAACAACATTAGAAATGTTTGTAAATACCCTTTGTTTTGCGAATTTAAGCAGTGTAATGCCTTAGGAAGGAGTGTTCACGTGAAATGCTATGATATCTTTGCGACCGGAGCCGTTTGAGACGGCGGCGGTCCACTTTGCTCGAGTTAGCCACTAGCGCATCCACACGGCGACAATTAAACGCCGTTCCTCCAAACTGAGGTCGCTCACCGAGTCACCTGCAACAGTAAGGACACTGATCGTTTGTAGCCTTTTCTACAAACCTATCATATTGGTTTTTAAAAAAAGACGAAACTACAAATGCTAGCTTTACCATTTCGAGTAGCCTGCTAGCATGCTAAAACAGAATTAGCCCCAAACAAACTGTCCAGCTTACTCAAAAGATACTAACTGTTCGCATCCTTCCCACAGAACGCCATTTCAAAAGACATCCGAGTTAAATCAAATTTTACAGATGGGCTTTTTTACTTATTTTGGATCAAATATTTCTCATATCTTCCAGACTGTCAGATCCCCAAATAAAAGCCACAAAAGGGACATTTTTGCGAGAAACACTTCAAGTCCAGTCATGAGGCTATTTATAGTCTTGATTTTGAAATGTTTTTTTTTGTTTGTTTGTTTGTTTTGCAGTGATTCAAGTAATTTTTAACGAGACCACTTCCCTCCCGTCCCTTTTTCCTACCACATAATCGCCTTACCCAGGCTCCTCTATTTCTGCTCTTCTCTCTGTTTTTTCACCTCTTTCCTCTCGTCTCTCCTTTTCTCTGGGCGTTGCAGTGATCTTCCTTCCCCCAGCCCCCCTTCTGTGGAGTTGAAATGAAACTGGCCTGCGCCGAGCTGGCACCGGCGACGGCACACATGTCCCCGCGGTGCCGCAGTGTTCAGGCTCACACCGAACAGACACCACAAAGAGATTTAAAGAAAAGAAAGAAAGAAAGAGCACGGCTTTCCAAAAATGTTCGTGTCGTTCTTGGTCTCCTCGCTTTTTCGGTCCGAGCTCAAAACTGCGCAGATGAACTTCGCTCCCGTAGACGTGAGTGGCGGAGGGTCTTAGTCAGCACAGGAACCAGATTGGTCGCGCAGCGGGTCGGAGGGGAAGCTCGCTGGCGCCGAGCCACCAACGTACGGCGTTCGAACCGTGACACGTTTGCTCTGAACTCACACGCAGCCCAATTACAGTCGCTGTAAATTATACGGGAGAAAACGTCTGAAATTACCGGAGCAATTAGTCTTGTACTATCATTATCTGTTAGCACCCGCCCCGGCTTTAAAACAAAGCTCATACGCTCGATTCCAGTTCTGTTAGAAGTCAACAGCTCTTTCTAATAAATGCCTACACCGTTACTGATACTTAAATCCCTGTTTTAGTATTTATATGACTTGATCCCTACTGTCCTTCATATTAAATATCAATATCAACATTGGTATCGATTTTCAGTCCCTCCAGGATTTCGTGGGGCATTTTCCTAAAAGTTGCGATGAAAAGTTGTGATTTTTTTTTTACTAAAATCAATAAAAAAACATAACTTTTAACATATAAACCAAAAATACTTCCTAGTTTTGTAAGTTTTTTTTAGTTTTGATACCTAATTTAGTATTATCCTTAATTTCACCTAATATTAGATATCGATATCAACATTGGTATCGATATTGTGGCTACCAGTTATAATATCGGTTAAAATTTTTGTATTGTAGTTTATAAACGCTCTACTTGGGAAAAAACAAAAAAAACCTTGTTTTAATTTGTTCTCAAGCACACTTTTGCGTGTTTTTTCAGAGAAGAATTAAGGGGAAAATTGATTTATTATGATAGAAAAAAAGTATTTCCCGTGTACCCGGAAAATTTTGCTTAAATTCTGTCTCGGGTTTTAACTAATTTTTGATCCACAGAAGAAGGAAAAAAAACAAACCAAATCCTTTCTGGTCATGAAAGTTTATTCAATAATTAATATTATCGCAATACTCAATATTATCGCAATACTTGACATTATTGCAATAGAGAATATTATTGCAATAATTAATAGTTTCGCAATAATCAATATTATTGCAATACTCAGTATGATTGCAATATTAAATAATATAGCAATATTCAATAATATCACAAAACTCAGTATCATTGCAATACTCAATATTATTGCTATACTCAATAATATCGCAATTGCTGCTTTTTTGTGCAGCTTTACTTCTTTAGTTATGAATAATAGAAAATCAGACATTTTTGACTGGACAATAATGAATGTTATCAGACCTATTGAAGAATCAGCAACCCTGCTTTGGCCCCCCTCCCTCCTACTGT
>NC_051452.1:1279783-1287344 GCF_001649575.2 Kryptolebias marmoratus | reverse complement strand
CCCCCCACCCCGAATACACCCCGTCGCCTGCTCGGGGGTATCAGCAGGTGGGCATCTCGGCGAGTGCTTCCCGTGATAATGAAACCAACCGCGCCCGGCCTGTGTAAACACGCCGCCTCATCAATCTTGCATGGAGACAATCAAAATGAATTCCAGATGAGGCCGGGCGCAGAGCGTGCGCTACCTGCACCAGAAACTGTGAATCTTCCCCGAGAAGCTCCGGTTCTCAATGAACTGGGACTGTGCAGCATGAATTATTGACAACTTGTTCTCCTCCCGTTGCCCTCAGCTTTCCCCGCTGTTGTTGTTCCGTTAGCGTATGTTTGCAGCCACGAGGACAACAGTGACCACGGGGAGCGACTTTCAGCGAGCCTCGATTATTCAATCAACCCGGAGGGGACGAGGATTTCCTTTCAGGGTGTGTGAGAGTTCAGATAAGACAGGTCTCGGCTGCGAACTGAACCTACATTGAGCTTTAATCCCTCGCCTTCTGCGAGCGCCGACTGCGACGTCCGGGGCGCGAACAGCAGTTCCACCGTTTGCCTCCCAGAAGAACCGGAACCGGAGAGCGGCGGCGCCGACGAGGCGAGGAAGACACGAAGCAGCCAACAGGTCTGACACGTCTCGGAGCGGCGCTTCGTGAATTATGGATGGCTCTTGCGAGTTTTGTGTTGCCCATTTCGACGCTGACCACAGAAACGCGGATATGCGATCCCGGCGTACTCCCGTGTCGAGTAAAGCTGCTCGAGTCGCTCGGCGCTCTCCTTCGGGAACGGCCTTAAGGCAGAATATCACCGCGGCGCTCCGGGAACCCCCTCGGTGACTTCCTGTACCCCTCCAACGGTCTCTTCTGCGTACCTTCCGTTTATCGACTCTGATCAATTTTTTTAGATCATCTTAAATGCGTCTTTGATGAATCCTCCAATAAATACCGGCTGCGTCAGACATTATCTGAAGGGCTTTCGACATGCCGGCTCGCCTTTTTTCTGCATGCTGACGGTAACGGCTCCATTAGTACCCCTCCCCTACCCGACAGCAGGTTGGGTTCAACCCTCCTCCGTGTCACCTCGGTCCGGAAGGCAGCTGAGTCCCGGCTTGAACCGTTTTGTGAACCTTTCGCCGCGTCGGTAGGTTTCGGTGAACAATCCTCTCCTTGCAGGCTTGCTATGGAGATACAATCTTCCCATGTCGTAAGTTGTTATTTTATTACCCCTTATTTAACCATCGAGGTCACAGATCTCCCGTTTTTAAGGCAGGCCTGGGCCCTGAAGGCACCCTAACACGCGTGTTTTTTAGACAGCGGGAGGAAACCGGAGTGTCCGGAGAAAACCCAAGCAAACTCCCTGGAGAACCACAGGTGGAAGACACTGAACCCCTCCATCGCCTCTTATGTGCCCCATTGGTGTATGGATGGAGTTTAAAGCCCTGATTAGTCTCTGTAGATTGATTTATTCAGGTTAGTTTTGCAGAGATGTGTGTGGATGGGTCAACGAGGGCACAGATTGGGTTGTGAAGCAATTCGAGAGGCCTGGTTGGCTGGAACGTCGCTGTGTAAGTCCGGTCCGTTTGCCGCTGATGTCTCCCGCCGCCCTAACGGCAGAGTTTCAAACCGAGGCCACGTCGTTTCAAGAAGCCTGTTGACGACGACCCTTGGCTGCTACGACGCCACGGCTCAGCTCAGGGTCTGTAAAACGGACCGAGTCGTAGCCGCTTCGGACGCGACATACATGAACCAGCGTCGGGACGTAACTGGTCGAATCATCGGGGTTTTGGAACACCGGGGAGAAAATCAAGACAGCAAAACCAGAGAGCAGGAACATTTGGAGCTAGAAAGATGGACATCTTTTCACCTCTCCACAATGACACTTTTTTTTTCTTTTTTTTTTGTCTTTCTTCTTTTTGACGCCCACACGCAGCCGTGGGCGTACAGATGACTGGCTCGCTCAGGCTGTTACTGTGACTACGTTTCCCCCGCGCACACCGTGTCTATTTTCTGTGCTCTACCTCCGTCGCGCCGCCGAGATCGAGAAACGCTCCGGCGCGCGGCGGTCCTGAACCACGTGAACGGAAGCTGGTTCGATTTCGGCTTTCCGACCTCGCGTGGACGCGTCGAAATTAAACGGCGAGAGCTTCCCTCCACCGGTTCCAGCGGCAAAACTGAAGGCGAAAAAAGTGACACGTTTTCAAATGATTCACTCTAAAGTGTACAACTTGTTCCCAAGCCTTTTCCTCTCACACACACACAATCTATTTATTTCTCGCTCTGATCTTGTCCTAGTGTGTGCCTCTCGCCGTGCAAGCCCCCCCCTCCTTCCCAGCGCACCACAACAAAACCTCCGAGGTAATTAAAGGGCCTTTCTCAGACGTTTCAGCATCTGCCGGCGCAGAAGCTTCGCGATCCGCCGCCGCGTCTGAGCGGCAGAGGCTGGCGCCGCCGACCTGCCCCTGCCAGGTGGGGAAGGAGCCAGATGCCAGACTCGCAGCTTTCTGGGATGTTTCTATTAGCTGCCTCTCTTTCCCCGCCGACATCTTTGATCTCGCTCGTGTTTCGGCTTCATGAATCTTTCAAGCGTTCGTTCTCCTGTTGTCTTAGTTTTCGACCGGGAAGCCAACCGTCAGCAGAGGATCACGGTTCCATAGCGACGCCGCGCTGGGGGCATCGTGCGGACAAAGTCTGACACCGGAACGATGGGACATTTGCCTCGGTCCACGCCTTTCGGTGGGTTCCAGACGTCAATTCTGTGCAGAAAGTTTTTTTTTTAAGCGTATTTCAAAAACTCGGATTGTTGCAGGACCGTTTTCCAACTGCTTGCCAAATATCGACCTTTTTATAGCGGCTGACGCGAATGCTAACTGTAGCGTTTTTTTAATCATGGAGCACTAATCCACCTGGATATTTGTCTGAAAGACCAACAGGTTTTATTTTCTCTAAAACACATAAATCTGACCTCAGATCTGCTTGAGAAGTGCACTTTCATGATATATTTGCCCATAAACATGCAATTATTTGAAATTTAAGTAAAAATATTGTCGGTTTGCAACTTATTTCCCCTTAACCTGTAACCCCTTTTGACTAAACTTAGTGTCCTTCCATTTTTTCTTCTGTTTCTTTCCTTCGTTTGTAAATTGCTTCCTCGTCCAACAACCTCGTCTCAGCAGCTCTCTCCTCTGTGAATTTTTATTTTTTGGGGTTTTTTTGGAGCAGGGTTCCTAATTACGTGTTCAGATTATTTCACCAGGATGCTGAATTAACAGCCTTTTGGAAAGCGGTCGTTTTTTTTCACAGAGCAAAACGGAACGAGAACCCAATCAAGCTTTTCTCTTTTTTTTATCGTTTTTTCCGACAATCAAGGGGTCGACACGGAGCCACCGACCGTCCCCGACGCCGGGTTGTAAACCGTCCGTCGAACGTCAGGCGACGAAAGCGCCAAACAGCTCGAGCGGCCTGGTTTCGGCTCCGACGCCGGACAAACGGCCAGAAACGGCGGTAGTGAGACGCGGGCCGCATTCGTCAGCAGATTTTTTTTTTTTTTTTTTTTTTTGAAGTGTGATCTCGACTCGCCCGTTTGATCAGCTCCCCTTCGTCTGCCTGCTTGGCCGGGGCCACTTCCTGTTAGCAAAACAGAGCTGTTAGCATGTATCCCAGTGGCTTTAAAATTTTTTTAAAAAAGCTCCAAATCTTTAAATCTGAATCAACACAACCAAGAGTGGGACAAACTAGAAACTATCTGATGGAATTCCATCAACTTTAATGTAGAAAACCCCACTAAGTCGGGACAAAACGTCTGTAAAGGCGACCAAGATCAGCACTTTTAACGAGAGGCGGACGCAGACTGGAAAGTAAGCCTCAAACGGACAGGTCACTGCGCGAAAACGCTCCTGAACTGGAGAACGACAAAGCTTCTGGTCAAGAAAGATCCGTGCTTCTACGGGCGTTTGTTTTAGGAAGGTAAAAAAGACGCTTTCCTTCCAAGAAAAGAATGTTTTTGCCATTCTTTTTTTTTTTGTTAATTTTATCGACGCCTACCAAAAGAGGCACCGAACTGTTTTCTGATTGGGCGCATTTTGATATATTTCTGACAGAAACGGAGCAATGGGGGTGCTTTGATGCTCCCGCAGACATTCTTAATTACAATTTTCAACTTTACGTGGGATCAGTTTCGACACGACTGAGTGAACGTTCGTCACCCCGACACCGTCAACGAAGGAGAAGCTAAAATTAGCATTTAAAAAAAAAAAAAAAAAAAAATCATATTGCATGTTGATGTCAGATCTGGTTTTATCTTAGCTTCTTTCAAATTTCCAAATGAGACCGTCACAGAACTGAACCGATTGATTGGTCGGCTGATGAATTGGGCCAATTTCTGCCGTCTTAAATAATCGGTACCAGCCACACTTTCAGCTCTTGATCTTTTTGTCTATATGTTTATCAACAAGGGCTCTTTTTTTAGCGCACTACCAGTAAACTTTGAAGAAAATTGACCCGAATATTTCACTTTTCTCAAAAAATAAAGTCGTATTTGCCAGGAAAAATGTTAAGACTTTATTTTTTATCTTGCAGAGCTTCGTTTATTCAGCTGGGTGAGTAGAAACTGAAGCTTTTAGGGAGAAACTGGATTCATAATAAGCTTTAAAAAAAAATACCAGCACATATATCGATCAGGCTCTAGGGCTGAACCCCTAAGCTAAAGACGATCACTGTTTTGTTTTTTTGTTTTTTTTTCTTTTTCCAAATTTAATACATTTTATCTATATCTATATATATCTATCTATCTATATATATATGGACTAAAACCAAACAGATAGCATCATAAATCCACTGCAGCTTGCCCTGATCCTTTCAAAGATCGGCCTTGGAATCTGCCCCTTAAAAGCCTCTGACTTTGGGACTCGATGCCACATTAAAACAATGAAAGTTCCTTTATTATTTTGTTGGAGTACTTTGTATAACCAAATTACCTCTCAGCCAAAGATTCTCATTTTTGCATTAAATCCACAAACCACAAAACCATCCCAATGATATGCCCGACAACCAGCCGCTCCAGCCGCCAACGCCTACTTTAGATGTTCGTGGCTGAAATGCTAACGCTCACGGAGAGCATTTTAGCCAGGTAAACAATCCCCATCTACAGTTCTAAATGTCGAATAAGTAGCCATAAAGATAAGTGAAATTAGTAAAAGTTGGCATGTTTTTTGAAACTGGCAAACATTGTTGAGCTCATCCATCGTGCGTTTAATTGGTCGGCTCGGTTTTATCTTGTGGGTTTTTTTTTCTTCTGCTCCATCTTTGGAAGAAATCGATAAACAAGTCGGCAACCCCGTGTTGCTGTAGTTTCACGACCGAAGCCGAGCGAGGACTGACTGGACTGAGCTACGGTGGGTTCGCAGGCGCAGGCGAGATCTGACGGTTGGGTTTCGCGCCAGTCCGGCTGAAAAATCGGACGATTCCGGTCACCGTCCGGTTGATAGGTACGCTTCTAGAAGTACTTCATAATCTGCAACCAGGTCTTTTGTTGCCTATAATAAAACCCACATGATGAATTAGTTTTCCCGTTAGAAGAGTTCGGGAGCTGAGCTGACCGGCCTGCAGTCCAGACCCCTCGCCAGCTGATGCTTAATGGGATAAACCTTCCAGCAGAGACGTCCGAGGCCCGTTGAACAGCTAGAACCCTACGTGGGGCACGAATGGGACGACGTCCACCTCCGAAACCTCCAGCAGCTGCTGTCCTCAGCTCCCAGGAGTTTTGAAAGGAGACGGGATACCAGACTGATCGAATTCAAACTGAGCCTTTTCCTACTTCTTAGTTTCGACGTTTCGTGCCGTTTACCGTGTTCCGCTGGGATTCTGGTTTTATTTACAGCTTTTATTTTTGGGAGGGAGGGAATTGGGGGTGGCGCTGTGCATGCAAGGAGCGTCCATGAGGAGAACTGCACGGCGAAGTTGGACAATCGATAGCTAAAGCCGGGAGTCACCTGCTGAAGTGATCATTGAGTCATTAGTATTGATCGCCGCCCGCCCACACACGTAAACACTCCGCCGCCCACCAGATAAAGGAGGACGTTCTGGTTCTGGAAATGGAGCTCGAGCCGGACCGTGGACCTGACGTGATTCGAGCGGCATGGAACCGGAGAGTCATGGTTTTAAAAAGCCCTTGTCTAATTGTTTTTTTTTTTGTTGCGAAGGACAGGAAAAACGTAGCCACGAGCACGTAATTTCCCACCGCAATTTGGGTCATCATCAGCTGATATTTTAAGCTACGACAGCCCGAAGTCACTCGCGCACGTGTCGACGTGGTGGGAGAGGAGGAGGAGGGAGCGTTTAGCTCGTGAATTAGCAAACCCAATCAGATCTACGACAGCCGTCTGCTCGGAGGGGCCCTACGGGAGGGAGAGGAGGGGTGGGGGGACTTGTCGGTGCTACTGCGAAGGGCCGGGGTTAACAATGGAGGGAGCGGTAAATCCTCCCGCGGGTGAAAAAAACAAAAAAAAAAAGAGAAAGATCTGAATGAGGAGCTATCGATCATGAAAGCAGCGGCGGCAGCTTTAATCTGGCCTCTGAAGGATCGGCCCGCTCGTCTCTCTCTGTCTCTCTGCAGCCAGGCAAAGTGCTGGCAACATGAGATAAAGATGCACATAACCCCCCCCCAACCCCCCCAATATGGACATCATGTGATCGTGTAGAGGGAGAGAAAAAAAAGAAAAGACTGCAGCAAAAGCAAGAAACCAAACACGTTTAAATCCACTCACCATGTTGACTTCGGACACCATGTCTATGCTGGCCACGTCGATGCTCATCCCGACTGCGACCGGGGGGCCTGGAGGAGGGGGGAAGTTGCATGTTAGGGCGCTCAACCCGTGCAGACCGCAGTTCAGAACCCGAATGAGCGGCTGCACCCGGACCGGTTCGTAAACGTGCTTGTTTTCTCGCCTTTTCTAGCCCTTTACGGTAAACGGGTCCCCCAAAGCGGTAGACCCAGAACTGAACAAAGTCCCCGCCCCCCCCTGGCTTTGCTAGCATTTACGGTAAAATTCCTCAAACAGTGGTAGTTTGGTCTAGATCTGGACTCCGTAATGGGTCCCAAACTTTGCCCTGTTTTTTATTCGTTATTTTGTGCCAAAAAGTAAGCGATTGCGCAACATAGGGACGTGGGCGTGGCTTCGAGCAGCACATCAATACTGCACAGACTCTGGTTCCAAAAATGCAAGCTGGCTTCGAAACAACAAGAGGAGGTCTGGTGTTAAAATCCGGAGCCTTTGTCCGGATCTGGATCAGTTGGTAAAGTCCAAAAGAATTTTTAGTTGTCCTGTTGTCCTATTTCGGCTCACGTTTTCATTGAATTGAGCCGAAGACCACCGCCCTGTACCTGACCGCAACACAAACGAATGGCGCCAAAATCAACGACAAATAAATGGGGGGAGGGGGGGGGAGCCGGGAGAAAAGCGTTGCATACCTCCAAAGTCCGGTCTCAGTCGGATGTCGTACCCCTTCAGTAGTTTATCCACCGTCTCCTTCACGAAAGACATGTTGCCCGGTTCGTTGACGCTGAAACGACAGCGGGGG
>NC_051452.1:1274088-1279635 GCF_001649575.2 Kryptolebias marmoratus | reverse complement strand
GGGGGGGGGGGGGGAAAGAAAGGGAAAAAAACCCCAGTATGAGAGGGAACATTAGCTCGGCTCCTGAGCCAATTAACCCGAGCAATAACCTTGACTGGCAGGAGCGAAGAGGAGGACAAAAAAACCAACAAAAAAACCCACCAACCTTTTTGCGCAGCACACAATCGAACCGACCACCAGCGCGGACAAGACGCGAAACTGACGAGCCCGCTCCCCCGCAAACATCATCCCGCTCCCCTTGATTTGATCTAATTAGAATTTAATTTTTCTCTACGGCGCTTGCAGCCGCTGGAGCCGAGGCGCCTCTCCCCTCTCCCCTCTCCCCTCTCCGCAATCAACAGCCTTCCCGGACGCTCCTCATATCCAGAGTAAATCCATGGATCGCTCCCACACGCGCACGCACGCACGCACACACACGAGCAGGAGGAAAGTCGGCTGAGGCGCTGGAAAAGTCTGCTGCGGACCGAAGGCAGATTCGAGACGGGGAAGAGGGGGGCGCGTACATCGCCGAACACCGACGGGGAATGGGGGGCGGTCCGCCAAACGAGGCTCTTCTTCCAGTCGGGAGCCGGAGCGCTTGTGGATGAGGGGACGGATGTGGAGCTGCTGCTGCTGCTGCTGCTGCTGCTGCTGGTGGTGGTGGTGGTGAAGGCACTCGATTAGTTCAAACCACAGACGAAGCCCAGCACTTCTTACACTGTAAAAAAATATCCACCAGTGGTTGCAATATAACCTGAACGTTTACAAGCAGTCAGAGCCACAGAGATTCCCATGTGAAATCTATGGGATTACATAAGAAACCCACACGATTCAAGGTTTTTTTCTCATGTTTTGCACCTAAAACACATGTACTTTTTAAAAATATATTTATAAGAGAGCACATATAATATTTAAACTCCCATTTAAATGCATGGGGTTACATGTAAAACACATGGGACTACAATTTTTTATCCTGTGAAACATGTTTTGTACCCAAAACATGTACTCTTTAAAATATATTTATGGGATAGTACATGACACATAAAAACTCCCATTTAAATCTATGGCATAACATGTAAAACACATGAGAATACAAGTTTTTCCACATGTGAAACACTTGTATACATGGGAAACATGGTGTTGAAATATTTTCATATCATATCTGAAACCCAAATGAGAGGAACCTGTGTAAATTTCCATGTAAAATCTATGGGAATACAAAAAAACCCCACATGATTACATGTAAAACACATTGGACTACAATTTTTTTATACCGTGAAAAATGTTTTGTACCTAAAACACATGCTCTTTAAAATATATTTATAGGATAGTACATGACACATGACACATAAAAACTCCCATTTAAATCTATGGCATAACATGTAAAACACGAGAATACAAGTTTTTCCACATGTGAAACACTTGTATACATGGGAAACATGGTGTTGAAATATTTTTATATCAACTCGCACAAGCGATGACATGTCAAAAACGTAAAAAAAAACAAAATGTCGGAGGGTTGCAAGGCCGTTAATAGCAGTTTTAATGACGATTTTTTTAAATTGTGAAATTTAAAACAGCAATTTTGCACATACTGATATAACAACAATGTGTAAAAATAAATAAAGTGGATCGTTAATCTTTATTTTCATTAATTCCTGACGGAGTTTACAAAGTTTTCAGCTTTAAAGTCAACAAAAAATAATAAAACACCATAACAACCTGATTTATTGAAGAAGAGTTTCTATTTTATCTCAAATTGTATCAAAAATGTACTATTAGCAAATTTTGGATTTATTAGGAGTCTATTTTTGGTCACTCTTCTTATATAAAACTGTAAGCTCAGTTGAGTATTTCTTCCACTGTTGTTTTTTTTTTTTTTACAGTGCATCCCACACCATCAGCTCCAGTTCCCTTCCCCTGCATTTCCAATAAAAAAATTTTTTTAAAAATGGCGTGCGGCATGGGGCACCGGCGGCGTTTATCTGGGAGTCGATGCCTGACCCTCCCCACAACAGCCTCTTTGTGATCGGGTCCGACGTGAAACCATGAAAAAGGGGGGTTGTTCCCGCGGAGAAAGGTCTGCAGAGCCGCGGATAATTGGGGAGGGGGAGAGCCCCCACCCGACAAAAATAATGATGCGCTGTGACATACCTGGTGTCGTAGATGGCGACCAACTTCTTGTTTCCGTCGACGGCGTTCCTGAAACAAGAGGGCGGTGACGTCATTAATTACGGACCTCAAACGTGTCACCAACCACTTAGACAAACATCCGGAAGATTTTATTTATTTTTAAATATTTTTCTCTGTGACTTTATGACTTCAAAGGCGTGTTAACGAGTTCATATATTAACGCACAAGTTTCTGTCAGTTAGGCGTTAGCGTAAAACAGTGGAGTGCCTTTGGGGTAAACACTGACGGGGCAGTGAGTTTTCTCCACGAGACACACACACGCCGTCTTTTCACACGCTTGTCAAAGCGCTCATCACCCCTTCGGGAGCTGTCCGCACCAGACACGCCGCTAAAACCAGCCTCCCGTGGGGCGCAGGGCTCGTGTTTCCTAACATGTCCACCTTTTTCCACCAGACGTGTTAAAGAGAGCCGGAGGAGGTTGAACATCACAGACTAATTAGCGCCAATGAAAGGTGGAACTCGGCTTCCCTCTCTTGGCAAACGTCAGGATGATAAGTGTGTCAGGACTGAGTGTCTTCGCGTCTGAGTTCACTTTCAGGTTTGAGTGGACCTTGACGTCCATCGGCGTGACAAGCCGACGTCCAAATATTTCACTCATTCCTAAGTGTTTTTGTAGCTAACCATAGTTTAATGCATGTAAGAAACTGGTACGTGACAAACAGTTAAAGCAAAAAAAGAGCCAAGTCAGCTAAAAGTTGAATTAGACCTACAAATAAATGTTCCTTTTTCTACTTTAAAAAAAAAAAACTACAACAAATGCCTGAAAAACTATTTTAAAGCAAACAAACAGAAACAGAAACAAAGCTTAGGTAGCTAAATGCTAAAAAAAAAAAAAAAAAAAGCTACACGCATTCAGTTTGAGCAAAGCTACAGAGCTAAAGCTAACAGTAATGCTAGCTGAAAGCAATATATAGATTGATAAAAGCGTAAAAACATTGTTTGTTATGCTGAAAATAAGCTATAAAAGGATGCCAATTGCTAATTAGCAACTTAAATAGAATATAGCCTAAGTGTTAGCCAACAATTATGCCTTAAGGCTAATATATGTAGCTTTAGTAACATATTAGCTAAGTAAGTTGTTTAAAATGTTTAATAAACAGTTTTTTGTTAGCTAAATGTAGAAGATAAAAAATGGATATGTAACTTAGAATAACAATTGTTTTACAAAAATAAATTCTATATTTCCATGTGCAAAAGCAGGCTAGGTAGCTAAGTGTTAAACAAAGTTATGCACATAAAGTTTATGCACAGCTAAAGCTAACAGTAACAGTACATGTGTTAAGGCTAGCTGCAAGTCGTATAGTACAAAAAAAAAGTGTAAAAACTGTTTATTATGCTAAAATAACTAATAAAATGTTGTCATTTGCCAATTAACAACTTAAACAGAACATAGTCTAAGTGTTAGCTAACAAAAAATGCCTGAAAGCTAATTGACGTAGGTTTAGTAACAGATGCAATTAGCTAAATAAATAGTTTAAAATGTTTCATAAACGGTTTGTTTTAGCCAAATGCAGGAGGTAAAAGGTTGATATCTAGACCAGAATAATGATTAAATGTTTCACAATAATAAATTCTACATTCGCAAATACAAAGGCAACTAAATATTAAAACAATGCTACGCACTATCAGTTTAAGCAAAGCTACGTAGCTAACGTTAACAGTTACAGTACACCTGGTAATGCTAACTACAAGTAATATAGCGTGATGAAAGTGTATAAACTGTAAAATAACTAATAAAATGTTGCCAACTGCTAATTAGCGCTTTAAATAGAAATAGTTGGGGAAGTGTCAGCCAACAAAAATGCAAAGCTGTGTTGCTGTAGCTAACAAAATGCCCGAAAGCTAACTAACGTGGGTTTAGTAACAAATGTAATTAGCTAAATAAATTGTTTAAAATGTTTAATAAACAGTTTGTATTAGCCAAATGCAGAAGGTAAAAGGTTGATATGTAACCCAGAAAGTTAATTAAGTCTTTCACAATAATAATTTCTACTTTTTCAAGTGCAAAGATAGCCAAGGTAGCTAAATGTTAAAACAATGCTACTCACGTTCAGCTTAAGCAAAGCTACGTAGCTAATGCTAACAGTTACAGTACACCTGTTAGTGCTAGCTACAAGTAATGTAGCATGATAAAAGTGTAAAAACTGTTTGTTATAGTAAAATAACTAATAAAATGTTGCTAACAGCTAATTAGCTATTTAAACAGAAATAGTTGGTTGAGTCTTAGCCAACAGAAACAACACATTCGGTTTAAGCAAAGCTACATAGCTAACGCTGACAGTTACAGTACACCTGGTAATGCTAGCTACAAGTAATATAGCATGATAAAAGTGTAAAAACTGTTTGTTATAGTAAAATAACTAATAAAATGTTGCTAACAGCTAATTAGCTATTTGAACAGAAATTGTTTGAGTCTTAGCCAACAAAAACAACACATTCAGTTTACGTATTCAGTTAAGCTACGTAGCTAACGCTAACAGTTACAGTACACTTGATAATGCTAGCTACAAGTAATATAGTGTAAAAACTGTTTGTTATGCTAACCTAACTACCAAAATGTTACCAACTGCTAATTAGCTATTTAAATAGAAATAGTTGGGGAAGTGTTAGCCGACTAAATTGACACACATAGCTAAAGCTAACAGTAGCAGTTACATCTGTCAATGCTATAGCTACGACTAATATAATGTGTATAATCAGTGTATAAACTGGTTTTGCTAAAAGTAGCTAATAAAATGCTACACACTCTTTAGTTAGCTAAAAATACAAAAAAAGAATAAATAAGTAGTTTAAAATGTTTCCTGATTATTTTTATTGTATTTGTTTTAGCTAAATGGAAGAGACGAGGTCTTTTTGTAACCCATACCCATTAATTGTTCAACACTAATGAATTCCACCATTAATTGTACGAGGCTAATAGGAATATCGGTGTTCAGGTGTTGTCGTGCGTCAAAAGAAAGAGGACTTTAAGACAACCAAACAGGAAACACAATAGTCCGTGTTGTAGATTAAAAGGACCACTGTAAAGCGGCAGAGGGGGTTTGAACACCCGCACTGTCATCACGCCTCCCCTTCCCAGTCCACCAATGGAGAGAGACTTGTTTTACAAAAATTATCAGCCGCTGCTGCAGTTCTGTGTTATCCAGCGCCGGCTGGGAGGCGGTACTGCAAAAGAGCCGGGGATAGAAAAAAAAAAAAGAAATGTGGAGCGAAACCAGTCTCCTCCGAGGCTGGCAGAGGAAGGAGGCAGCCTTTGTGATGCCGACGCTGCGGTAAACCCCTTCTGGAGGCGATAAAGAGCCAACAACTAGTACAGCACCTCCCGATGGGGAAGCCTGCTGACTGACAGAGGTGTGTGGTTGGGGGGGGGGGGGG
>NC_051452.1:1269441-1272134 GCF_001649575.2 Kryptolebias marmoratus | reverse complement strand
GGGCGGGAGGGGAGGGGGCGCCTTCATTCAGCTCCAGAACGGAGCGGCCAATCACAGCTCCTCTCCAGGCTGGAAGTTATTTTTTCATGGTCAGTTTTTAATGGTCAGGTCGTGGCGAAAGCTCGACGCCACTGACGATACGTCGAATGTTCCTCAATGTCGCCGAGGCTCGATTCCCGATTACCCTGGACACGAACTGCTCGGCACACACACACACACTTCCTGAGATGCGCACATAAGGCGTGTCAAGAGAACATCTGGGTTCATCTCTACAGATGTCTCAATAATCTCGCCGTTACTCAAAACAGCCCCGGAATCTGAATCTGAAGGCGTCGGAGCGGCTTAAGTGCGGCTAATGTTGCAGGAATTTGGTGAAAGTTTAACTTTGTTGAGCTGGTTTTTGGATGAATGAAATAACATGGAACCGTTTTGGTTATTAGACGGTAAAACAAAAACCCGTGAGCTGTAAAAATGCCAAAAAAATAATTATTATTTTACACCTAAAGCTACTTATTCATGTGCTGATTTGAAGGTATTATTATTAATATTATAGTTATTATTACTAATTTGTAGCCATTTCTTTTCTTTTTTTTTAATTTTTTTTACACCCATTTATATTATGGATTTAACACATTAATATTCAAATTATTCTGGTTATTATTACTAATTTTTACTCAATTTATACCCATTTATTATTATTATTATGGTGATTTTTATTTATTAGTATTTCTCTATACTTAATTCCAATTCTTCTACTTCTTATTATTTTGGTTTTTAGTTCATTTTAATAAAATAATCTGGTAATCTGATTATTATTCGTATTAATCCAGCGTCTGGCTCTGTGTCTTCTATAGGATACTTTTCTGAGGACAGAAAAGTCCACATTTTGGACAGAGAAGATGTTTTAGGTGTAAAAGAAGCCATTTTGATGTTAAACAGAGGAGTTCTATGGGTATAAAAAAATCCAGACGAAGCAGTTTTTTAATCTGATCTCCAGTCAGTTTCACACCGGTTCTCATGTTTGCGTGTCCATCTGTTAGCGAAATATCTCACGAACCGGCGCCTGAACTTTGACGAAACGCCCGGGAACCAATCGCTTGACGACTCGTTGCTTTTTGGAGTTTAAGATGGCCGAGCCCCATTTTTTTTTGTTTTATTTTGAAAGTTGGACCAAAATGGCTGCAATGGGACGATTTTAGCTCCAGTCATTGTTATGATTGTTTTCATTCACATGTTTAGTCGTTCTGATTAAAATGGCGGCGGCTGGGGGGTCGGTCCGGCATCGAATCAGGTGGAACTGATTTTCCTTCTCCACTGTGTTCCCTCCGACAGAGAACGTCACCGAGATCAAGACGAACATCTTCGTCACCAGCTTCGGCCCCGTGTCCGACACGGAGATGGTGAGTGTGTTCCCAGGCGGACGGGGCGCGGTTTTTCCCGCCCGCCGCCCGCGACGCGTACCGTCCTCCCGGTGCAGTACGAGATCCGCCCTCTCAAAGTCCGACACTTATCATTACAGCACATCTGTTTGTCGAACCTTAAAATCAGAGTCCAAAATCCTGAACGGGAGAGGACCTGGACTATCATCAGTCTGCTCGGCGCTGGATTCTCGCGGTTTTTCGCGATTTAAACCCCAGAGTCTTTCCAAAGGGATAACTTTTCCCAGCCCCGATCATTTAATGTCTTTCTTGGTACCGAATGATTGACAGGTGGCTTGTCCCGCCCTCCTTCGGTTTGCCGCTTCAGCCAATGAGAGCGGACGTACAGTAACGTGCCTGGAGCGCGAGCGTACGTTGGGCGTGGTTTGGCGTAGACCGAATAAGTATGATGGCGAGCAAGATTAACAGAAACGAGGCGGATTATTGAATTTCTCACCCGTTTTCCTTCATTTTGGGTGGGGGGGGGGCCAGAAGTTTCTCTGTGACCCGGTTTCAGCGAAAGCACCGGCTAACAAATCTTTAACGAGGCGCTTATTAACCTTTTTACGTCCCAGAAAAGTTGCTTCTCTTTAAATAAGGAAGGCCTCATTTTAAAAGAAAACTTTCAACACTGCATGTTTTGTTTGATTTGATTTATATTCGTGTGATCAGTAATTGTGTCAAGGAGCGTGGTGCAGCGTTATCAAAGCTGGGAAAAAAAATCATCTGTAATAATTAAAGTTGAAACCTTTAATGCAGAAGAACATCTGGCAGAGGCTTCTTGGAAGCTTGGTCTTTGGTTTGTTTTACGGTTTTCTTTATTTCAAAGTGGACGCTTTTGTTGTTGGAATCCAAATTGCAGCGTTTTATTCTATATATCCGTTAGCGCAGCCTACTGATATGCCCACCAGCCGCCGCCGGTAGAGGGTGACGGTGTCTTTTCATCCTTCTCCCAGGAATACACCATCGACGTGTTCTTTCGCCAGAGCTGGAAGGACGAGCGGCTGTGCTTCAAAGGCCCCATGGAGATGCTGCCACTGAACAACCTGCTGGCCAGCAACATCTGGACGCCGGACACGTTCTTCCTCAACGGCAAGAAGTCCATCGCCCACAACATGACCACGCCCAACAAGCTGCTGAGGCTGAAGGACGACGGCACCCTGCTCTACACCATGAGGTAGGTCTTGGGCTCCGGAGCGAGGAAGGACCCTCGTTTTTGTGCGTCCTGGAGGGAAAACCAAGCAGCAGGGCAGGTGGGGCGCGGGGAGGGGGAGG
>NC_051452.1:1257735-1269397 GCF_001649575.2 Kryptolebias marmoratus | reverse complement strand
GGAGGGGGGGGGGGGTGAAAGAAGCCAGCTCTGATTTGCAAACTGACAGAAACTCGGTGTGAGGGCGCTCAAACTGTGGGAAAACACCACCATCTGGTGGCCAGTCTGGTGTATTGCACGCAGGCTGGAAAACTCCATACTGCGTCTTTCTTTGGAGCTTTAATTATTTATGTTTCTAACTCGGATGAAGGCAACATGAATTAATTACGCTGAAGGGTAAAAAAAAAATAAAAAGAAGCATAAAAGATGAAACCACACTTTCTGTGCACGTAAAGAAGTTTATATCCATTCGTCGTAGGCGCTGTTTGGGTCTTTTTTTTTTACTTTTCAGCACAAGAATTGAGAGCAAAAGTTTGAATGTAAAGTGGGTTTTGGCCACAGATGGGTAGCATTATGCTGTGTATGAATAGTAGGCAGATTCATGAAGGCGGAGTGAACTTAACCTCAAATCAAAACGATTTATAGGCTCAAATACGTCCATAACAAGCTGCGTCTCAACCATTAAAAAGCTTCTGTTTGGGTGTTTTCACCTCTCCTCCTGGTAGAGTTCATTTTAAATGGTTTCCTGACACGGAACAGACTTTTAACCTCAGTCCACAAGCTTGTTTTTTTGGTTTTTTTCCCGTACGGGCCTTGTGATGGCTGCTGATTTAGCCGACCTGATGTGTTTGGGGTCACTGTCTTGTTGGAACTGCGCCCAAGTCCACTAAGCTGTCGATACGCGGCGAAGCCAAAGAACTCGGAGGCACCAGTACCTGCTAAAAATGGCGCTCCCAGGTCAGAAAGCCTCCCCTCGACTCCCCAAGGCGGGCTTGTCGTTCTCCAAAACTGTTCTCCAAATCCGCATGCAGCACAGAACTTCGACCCGTTAAATTAGGAGTCCCCGAAGGGTGGACCTCGGTACCGGGTCTCACTCGGACCCGGGCTGGGGTCTCCGCTGCCAGCCCACAAAGAGGCACAGACCAGAATAAAAAAACAAATATGGGGCATCCGGCTCTTTTTTTTGCCACAGTAGGAAGAACGCAGCAGTGATTGCTTTTTATTGTCTCTTTGTTCTAGATCTGGGCCGGCAGAGCCCGAGCATAGATGTTTGTTTCCTACATAAACACACACACACATACACACATGTTATGTCTCTCTATCTTTGCAGGGACTTTTCATTGACTTCCATTCATTTCTACACCCTAACTACAGCCTAACCCTGACCCCCACCCTAACCCTGACCATTACCGTACATAGCTAACCCTAAACCAAACCTTAGTCCTAAACCTAACCTCTAACCCAAAAACCTCTTTCTCCTCGTGGGGACCAGGCTTTGGTCCCCACAAGGAGCAGTTGGTCCTCACAAGGTAGTATATGTTAGGAAAATTGTCCCCACAATGTATCAAATACAAGTCCACACACACAATCAGGCCATCTGGGTGATTTCAGGTTGCAGCAAACGGCACTATCAAATGTCCACCGCTGTACAAAGCTCTCCAGGAGAAAAAAATAAATAAATAAATAAAAGGAAACATTTCATCAGCTCAGCATTCGGTTCATAACTAATGCGTGTAAAAAAAAAAAAAAAACAGAGCTGGCCACAAACGCTTGATGAATTTGGACTGTTGCTACGGAAACTGAGGTCCAAATCAGCGCGCTTGGAGGTGTTTCTTTTTATTCGATTTCCTCGCAATGAGAAACAAAACAAAAAAGCCAAACAGCCTAAAACTTTGACATCAGCTGCTGGGGTCGACCCCTGATGACCCTCGGACAGATTTGATTTAAAAAAAAACTCCCAGAAAGTAACTACCTGATGCACATTTGGCAGCGGGTAAGTTCTACAAGTCGCTTCAAGTTCTTTATAGTTGGCCGCCGCGTCGCAAAAAAAAACAAAAACGTCCGTATCTCAATCAGCTCGACAGTTATCGAGCCAAGATCCGGCGAAGTCGCGCGAAGCTCCAGCGCCCGGTGGGTCCGTAGATCGTAGTCCAAAACTGTGGCGCATCAGGCGGCGGGGGCCGTGCATCCCTCGAAGGCGCGGCTTTCAGCAACGCGTCGGATTGTTTGGACAAACCACAGATTAATGAACAGGCACCATGAGGACAGCTCGCCACGGAACATTTCTAACGGCTCTTTTAGCGCAAAGCTCGCAAAGCCTTTTATCGCGGTTCGTTACTTTGTCCAAGTTCTTGGCTTTTTCTCCCAGCCTGGCTTCGGTCCGTTCAGGTGGATCGAGCTCGGACATGAATGGCTGCTCATAATCTTCGATAAGAACACTGATGTTCGATCAGGACGGTATCGTAGAAGCGAGGAACAGCGGACCGGATCCTCCCTGTTGCGGGGTTGCTAAGGGGGTCGTAGGAGTTTAAGAGACGAGGTTCTGACTTTGTTAACCGAGGCGTTCCGTGGTGACAAGGGGAAGTTCTGTGGGAGTATGGGGTCCATCCAGTTCCTGTAGACCCTCGGCACAAAGTCGAGCTCTGTTCTCCAAGGAGGTCAGACTCCGCCTCCGTCAAGTGCCGTGCCCTAGTCTCCAAGTCCCGTCTGTAGCGTTCGTGGACGGGATCTTGACGCACAGACCTGGGGAGAGGGCGAAGCGGTTTCCGCTGGCGTCCTCAGCGTGCAGCCGAGCGTGAAGCGGCTGAGGGGCGGGGAATCCGAGGCCGCGGTTGTCCCGTCCGGTTAGGGGGAATGGGTCTCCGCCTCACGCAGAGGTGTCCCAAGTGTCTGGGAGTCTTGTTCAGGAGTGACGGTGGGCTGGACCGACGGATCGGGGCAATGAGGGGCGTCGCTTCAATAAAGAAAGAGTTGAGCTGAAAGGCGAAACTCTGGATTTGCTGCTCCGTCTACGTCTACTCACACCGAAAGAACGAGACCCTGGATCCGAGCGGCTGAAGTGAGCTTCCCGGGCTCAGCCTTAGAGAAAAGGTCAGGAGCTCGGAGTACAGCCGCTGCTCCTCCTCATCGAAAGGAGTCAAATGAGGTGGTTCGGGCGTCTGATTAGGACGCCTCCTGGTCGCCTCCCTTTGGAGGCTTTCCGGGTCCTGGGAGGAGACCTAGAACTCCCCGGAGGGATTCTGTATCCCCTCTGATCTGGGACCTGCTGCACTCCACATACCAGAACGTGGACAAGTGAACAAATCCGAAAGCGGCTGACAAACGGGCCGAGGCGACATGAATAATTAGAACGTGCTCCGATCGCCGGCAGCCATGTTCTCGTTCCGTCCTCCCAGAGACACCGGCAGCTCCTCTCCTTTCCTTCGCTGATTTAATCGGGGAAACTTTCCCGCGGCGGAAAAAAAAGGCGAGTCCCGGGTGGGTTCTGTGTCGTAATTAGGGAGCACAGTTTAGGAAGAAAAAAAAGGACTGTTGTTCTGTAACTAACGCTGAGTTCTGCTTTTACTCCGTAACGAGTTTGAGGTGCGCCGCTTTCCACAGCAGCTAATTCTCCCTTTGGCCTCGCCGATTAGCGTCTCCACAGCGCCGCGCGGCTATTAATCATCACTTTGGAAAAAGTGGGAATACCCACGGGGGTTTTCATTCAATCTAGGACAGAGTTGGCCGGGAGGCGTCTGGAGCTCGACTTACTTAATCCGGCTCCTATAAAGGTCACAGCAGGAAATAGAAATGACTGTAAAGAGCAAATATCGACGCGTTTAATCCGTTTTTTTTTTGTTTTATTTCCCTGGGTAAATAAAGAGCAGATGCACCTTCTGTCCACTAGGTGGTGGTGTCGTCACTGAAACAGAAACAGAGCGGCTCCGTTTTCTGTATCTGCCTCAGAGTTTATCTGGGGTTTTTTTGTTTTTTCTCCCTATTATGTAATTCATTCAAAATGTTATTCTTGTGATTAATCCGGCGCGGCCGTAAGAGTAAGACTCCCGTCTTTAATCTCTGCTCGTTTCAGACTGACCATCTCCGCTGAATGCCCCATGCAGCTGGAGGACTTCCCCATGGACGCCCACGCCTGCCCGCTCAAGTTTGGCAGCTGTGAGTACAGGAGGAGAAAAAAAATTCCCCGCTGTTAAAGCGTCTATATCCATTCCCTTCTTACAGGGCGCACTAATCCCAGCTCAATCACTGTTACACAATGGCATTTAGCGGTCCAACGCGGCGGGTTACGCTCAGTTTAAACTTGCATTTAAAGCACGACGGGACGACCCCGTCGTTTTTAGGGAACCAGGGAGCTTTTTCAAAGGTGGATTGAAAAGAGTCAAACTAAACAAAAAAATGAGCATGCATAAATGTTTGCTTTTCTTTTGTCGTGCCAGGATTGTTTTTTTTTTATGCGCTAACGATTTGCAAATCATCGTCATAAAATGCATAAGAAGCACATTTCATCCAGCTGAAAATAAACTTTACTGCAAACCTGAATAACTTTCTTTATCAATATTTACAGTCGTTCCTTTACAACGTCCATTAATATCCCAAAAAGAGAGTAATTTAGTGTAGGGTCTATGGCAACACAGTTTGTCATGTAATAGTAATGCTGGAGTGAAAATATTATATGGCAAGCCAATTTATCATATAAAAGATTGGGTCTCTAAAACCTCTATGTCAACCCAGTTTATCACATTATTGTTAGACTTGATTTTTTAACATCAGTATGGCAAGCCCATTTATCATATATTACTTAGACTGGCTATTTAAAGCAGATATGGCATACCAAATTATCATATAAAAGACTGGGTCTCTGAAACCTCTATGTCAACCCAGTTTATCACATTATAGTTAGACTTGATTGTTTTAGACTAGTATGGCAAGCCCATTTATCATATATTAGACTGGCTATTTAAAGCAGATATGGCATACCAAATTATCATATAAAAGACTGGGTCTCTAAAACCTCTATGTCAACCCAGTTTATAACATTATAGCTAGACTGGACTTTTGAAACATGTATAGCAAGACAAATTTTAATATAATAGTTAGACTGGATCTTTAAAGCAAGTATGGAAAGCCAATTTATCATATAAAAGACTGGGTCTCTAAAATATATACGTCAAACCAAATGAATTATATTAGAGTTGAACATGATTTTTTAACATCTGTATGGCAAGCCAATTTATCAAATTATATTTAGACATGATTTTTTTCGGACCAATTATTATTTGATAAATTGACTTGCCATATAGGCTTTAAAAATCCAGTCAAATAGTACTTGGACTAGATTTCTAAAGCATGTATGGCAAGCTGTTTTTTTCATATTACAGTTAGATCAGATTTTTTAGCATCAATATGGAAGGCCAATTTATAATATAATAGTTAGATAGTAGTTTAAAGGCTAAAGGGAAAGTTTATCCTGTACTAGTAAGACTGGATTTTCAAAACCGATATGTCAAGTCAAGTTATCATACAATAATTACAATAGAGTAAGCCAATTTATTATAGAAAAAAGTGGGGTTATAATAGCTTTATGTCAGGGGAAAGTTACCATATGGTTAGACTTCATTTTTTAACACTAATATGTCAAGCCAATTTATCATATAATAGTTGTACTGGATTTTTAAAGCCTATATTGTATCAATCGAACTTTCATTTAATTAGTTGGCTTGCCATATGTGTTTTACAATTTGGTATGACAATAATATGATAAAGTGGCTTGCAAGATTGCAAAAAATAAAAAATATATAAAAAATTCTGTCTTAAGCTATGGCAAGCCAGTTTATCATATAATAGTTAGACTGGACTTTTTTTTTCAAAGCAGATATTTGAATATAATTTTGTCCCGGTCAAAATGAAAATATTTGAACAAAAAGAACTGTTGCAGGTGATATCCAGTCCTCATATTATCATTACCTAAATTGTGATTTCCATCGACAATAATTAAAATAATAGCTAACACTAATGTAGTTTAAGTGTCTATTAATAACGGATTCAACTTAAAGGAAGTGAGATTAAGGTGCTTTTAATAGAATTGTAAGTCGTAGGAATGCCGTAATTTGATATCTGAAAAAGTAATTAGAGACGAGAGTGTGGTCTGATTATATGTGACACTGGCCTGCCGTAGTATCATCTCCAGATAATGAGGCCAGTGATGGGACAGCTCGTGTCTTTTCAGCAGGGCCAGCTCTGCGTGTCCTCCGTCCGAGGACATGTACTGTATATAGATGGGGGAGCGTCCCCGGCGATATATTTAAAGGCAGATCTGCCCACACCTCGGGAGTCTGCGGGGCTTAAAGGATGAGGCTCTTAACCCCAGATGGCAGCGAGACGCAAGCCCGCCCACACTCTCTATGTCACATTACACTTCCGAGTGCGATCCAATTACACAGTGAGAAGGTGCTGGGTCCTCCCGAGGCCAGCGATAACCTAATTAGCGCGNGGGGGGGCTGAAAGGAGCCGACGGGTGGAGGACGACGCCGGGCCAGAGGAACGGCGTCAGCTGCAGAAATAATGCCTGAATGTTGAGTCCTGAATGACTGTGACGCAGCTAAAACGGAGCCCTGAGGCTAGCTAAAAGCTCAAAGGAACAAGACGCAAACTAAAAGACGCAAAATGGCAGCTAAAAGCCAAAAAAGCTGCAAAACGCTAGCTCAAAAGCTAAACTTAGCCAAATGCTAGATCAAGTAGTAAAGCATTAAAAAGACTAGCTAAACAATAGAAGGAGCAAAATGGTAGCTAAATGCTAAAAGTAACAAAATGCTACATACAGTAGCAAAACTCTGGCTAAAAGCAAAATGTAGCAAAAGACTGACTATAAGGAAACACCAGCAAAATTCTGGCTAAAAGTTAAAGTGGCAAGAAGCTAGCAAAAAGCATACGAAGGTTAACTAGAAGGTAAAGGTAGCCAAACGGTAGCTAAAAGCTAAAAGTAGCAAAAGGTTAGCTAAAAGCTTAAATATCAAAAGGCTAGTTAAAAGTCTAAAAAGCTAGCTAAAAGGTAAAAGTTGCAAAATGGTAGCTAAATGCTTATAGTAACAAAATGCTAGATACAGTAGCAAAACACTGGCTAAAAGCAAATGTAGCAAAAGACTGACTAAAAGCGAACACTAGCTAAATTCTGGCTAAAAGTTCACGTAGCAAGAAGCTAGCGAAACATATACAAAGGTTAGCTAGAAGGTAAAGTATCAAAAGGCTAGTTAAAAGTCAAAAAAGCTAGCTAAAAGATAAAAGTTGCAAAATGGTAGCTAAATGCTAAAAGTAGCAAAATGATAGCTCCAAGCCAAAAGTAGCAAAAGGTTAGCTAAAAGCTAAAGTAGCAAAAGGCTAGAGCTAGTTAAATGGTAAAAGTTGCAAAATGGTAGCTAAAGACTAAAAGTAACACAATGCTGGATAAAATGGACAAACACTACCTGAAAGCTAAAGTATGAAGAGGCTAGCTAGCTAGAAGATGAACATACCGAAATGCTAGGTAAAAATTAAAAATGCTAGATAAAGTAGCAAAACATAGCTAAAAGAAAAAAGTAGCAAAAATAGTAGCCAAAATCAACTAACTACTAGCTAAAAGCTAAAGTAGACAAAGGCAACCTAAGAGTATGAAAAGGCTAGCTTAAAGGTAAAAGTAGCAAAATGGTAACTAATTGCTAAAAGTAGTTAATGATAGATAAAAACTAAAAGTAGCAAATGCTAGATAAAGTAGCAAAACACTAGCTAAAAGCAAAGTGTAACAAAAGACTAACTAAAAGCTAAGAATAGCTCAATGGTAGCTAAAAGCTAAAGTAGCAAAAGCCTAGCTAAAACTTTAAAATAGCCAGGTAAAAGGTAAAAGTAGCAAAATGGTAGCTAAATGCTAAAAGTAACACCATGCTAGATTAAGTAGAAAACACTAGCTTAAAGCTAACGCATGAAAAGGCTAGAACGCTGAATCAGCATTCACGTTTTAATCAGTTTGTGAACAGCGGTAGCTCAGAGGTGATATGTTTGTGTTCGGGCAGCCATCTTTGCAAAGTTCAGAGTTCAAAGTTCAGCTCGAGTGAAAGGCCACTAATCCCTCATCCTGCCCGGCACATAAATCAGATTTGAGACTGAATTTTCAGTTTCTGCCACAAGTGGAAGAAGGGCAAAGAGTGGGAGAGCTCTGCTTAAAACGTCGGCATTATTTGGCATGTCTGTTAGCAAAATATCACACAAACCACTGGGGAGATTTGAATGAAATCTCTTCTACAACGGATTGTTGTCCGATTCCTGGGATCTTGAAGTTCATCTTCTATATCTTCTATAGCCTTCAGCTCTGCATCATGAAAGTTACCAATGACCCCCATCGCAGCGACCCCTTTCCCGACCTTTGGCCCATTAAATTTAAACGCTGTTCGTGGACAGCGGCTAGTCTGGCATCCAGCAGCCGGTCGCAGGTCGGAACCGCGCTAAAATTTGGAAATCGGAATTGACCTAGAAAACGCTGATCGGTGCCCTGTTTTTAGGGCATGGTGGACATTAATCAACATCTAAACAAGTCAATGTACTCGAGTTAGTCAAAGGATAATTTTCATGAACCCTGGGATTTATTTACAATAATGCGCTCAACTGTCTGTTTCTTACCTCCAGGATTCCCATGATAAAGAAACATCCGATGTATGAACAAGACTAAAGGGTTTTCTGCCACAACTAAATAAATTACTACCGTCTGTCCCCAGTTTTAGACTTGTAGCCCTTAAAGAACATTGAAAAAAAAACTGAATTTAGTAGGAGACCTGTCTGTGTCATTCGCCCCCTTGAGAGATCTAGTGCCGGTGCAAGATTCCGAGTTTGGAGACTTCGGCAACACGTCTTGGTTATATATATATATATACTTGTACTGTCAAAAGCAGTTGGACCTAATGAGTAAAACCAATCACCGATCCTCTTGGATGCCTCTGTGTGTTTCAGATGCCTATCCCGTGTCGGAGGTGGTCTACACTTGGACTCAGGGGGCGGCCAAGTCGGTGGTGGTGGCCGAGGACGGCTCCAGGCTCAACCAGTACCACCTCATCGGACAAACCGCCGGCACGGAGGACATACACACCAGTCGAGGTGCCCGTGTCCTTTAGCCTAGACGGGATTCAGTCAACGGTCAACTTGCCTAGAACAGTGTAAAGATCGGAACCGTAAAACCGCCCATTCACGCTATCAACCAGCAAACCATCGGCCAAATCTCAACACTTATCCTTTGGCACTTAACTTAAAGTCACAAACAGCCAATAAGACTTTGATTTCTTTAACGTAAACAAGTCCATTTGCCCATAAATGTCATAAAAACTAGTTATCTACCCTGCAACAGACTGTCATATACTTTTTATGCCTGTTAGGGAAGATTGACCACACTACCAACGTTGGTATCCGCTTAGCTGTACATGACACTGGAGGTTGTGTCAATCATTTTTTGTGCTTCTTAAGGATAATCAATAATGACGCCTTGAGGATACATCAAGCTAGTGATTAGAATGAATTTAAAGACCATTAAAGACCAGTTCCCCAACGTTCTTTCGTTGCAGGACCCGTTTATGGGCACCGTGCCTTATTTTTGTAACCAGAGTCTGTGCAGTAGGGGGGAGTAAGGCTTTTAAATCGTCCCACGCAGTCGTTGTGTTACGTGACCTTTCGTTTGAGCTGGAGAGGACTAATTACAACTAAATGTGTTTCAAAAAAAGAATATTTGAGTATTTGGGAAGCAAAGTCAGGAGTACTTATATCAACAAGAGTCAAGACCTGAAAAAATCTCTGAAGTATTCATCCCGTTGGATGCCTAGATTTTATTACCAGTCCATGGGGGAGTTCTAACCCTTCATCATGATTTATTTCAACCAAATTAGAGCAAAAGTGGCCTAAACTTTGGATTATTGTCCCATTTTTAGGGTTTTCCCGGTCATTTGTGCTAGGCGCTCCAAATGGACCCTCCAAATTTGCGTTCCAGCAGCGTAGATACCCGAGCAGCTGTAAACCTTGGAGTCAAAGCGGTTGTAGTGCTTATGATGAAAGAAGTGACCCATAGTTGTATTTCAAGCAGCTATCAGACACTCGAACTGCTCACAGGTTCAAAATGAAACCAATCGAACGTCTCTCAGCGTTGCTCTCTTTGATGGCGGGGGACGATTTCATGGAAGCGAGCAGTTCGCCGCCTGTTTCCTTTGCCTTTGTATGTATTTCCGGACGCAAGCCATGTCGAGCTGTTCGGTCCAATGCTGCTCTGATGTTTCCTCGTTTAGCGTGCATTGGGTTATTTATGTCAAAAGGCTTTTATATTGGATAAAAGCGCCACTAATCTTCCATCGGAAATGGGGTCATATATTAGTGTCAAACCTTTGTGGGGAAAATCAGCGGCAACATTGGGTTACTTATATATATTTATAAACCAGGAAGCGTCTCATTTAGCTCGTATTATCTTGCATAGTTTTCTAAAATAAAAATAAATAGATAAAAAAAGTACTTCCTGGGATACATTAAAAATCCGATGACGAAAATGTCAGTTTAGTGTGTTCGATGGCTATAATTGGGAGCACAGAATCAATAAGCAGCTCTGTTTTTTTTTACTTTTTTGGTTTTTAAGTATAGCAAAACACCACCCTTAACCAGCATGACAATCTTTGTTCAAAACGGCCCAGGTCAGAGCAGGTTAAGCCACTTTAAAACAACTCCAGCGGGTCATCAAACTGGTTTATAAAGCTTTGTATCACCGTCAGGTTCTCATAACATAGTTATTTTAGCAAAGCTACTATAATGAACCTGCAACCATGCCGCAATGGAAGTGCTACCGCTAGCTGCTAGGTGTTGCTACCGTTATTTATGTTTGCAAACACCCATAGACTTTATGGAAATCACTGTTCAAGACGAAACTGACGGTTTTTAAAATAATGTTAGCATGAGCGGCTAAAAAGGTTGTTTTAGGACACTCGGACTAGCCTTTAGCTCGTCCAGCTGGTTCGAATTAAACAGAGGTTCGCAGCTGGTAAGATGTTAATTGTTCCTAATCTTTTCGAGGACTCCTGTCTGAGCGATTGTCGTGAAGCATCCTCCTTTTTTTAAGGCGGGAAAAAACCGAAAACCTCCACTTTTCACTTTTCAGCTCGTTTTACCTCAACGCATCCTGACTTTTAGTTACGCTTTCTGCAAGTCTTTCCCAGTTTATTCATGGCGTTTGGCAAAAATTGCTGAAAATTGCTCAAAAATCGATTGACGAAACATCTAAATGTTGATTGAAGGTGTTTTGGTTTCTTTCCGGGACTTTTTGACGCGGCCATCTTGAGTTGGATTGACTCAGTTGTAGATGTCCAGTTTCTTTAAAATTGGTATAATGGTTTATGAGATATTTTGCTAACAGACACGGACGTGCACACTTGTCCGTCCCCTGTTGGTGAAGGACGATAAAAAAGTCCCCGTCACTTTACAGAATCCGTCTTTTTCTCTTTGTCAGGACATTTATACCGGCCGTGATGCACGATGAATGTAATGCTAAACAATTTGATGTGATAAAGTTTAGATTTTAAAACATAATAATAATAGATAGAAGCTGCGCGGCGAGATTGGCGCGCCGAGGTGGAGTCTGAACGCGAGTGGACGCCGGTGGACGAGAGTGGCCTATCTGTCACACAGGCAGCTGTCTACAGGCCCGAACAACCCTGTCCAACAACACTTATCCCCGCATCAGCCGCACACACAGAAATAGAGAGACCTGGGACCTCTGGGTTAATCCGCACCCATCACCACCGCCGCCGCCATCATCCAACCGACCCGTCAGCTCTTCCGCAAGGAGGTGACATCACAG
>NC_051452.1:1251780-1257461 GCF_001649575.2 Kryptolebias marmoratus | reverse complement strand
GGGGGGGGAGGCTGAAAGGCATCTGTTTAATACTCTTATGTAAAGCGGAACTGTCGACTTCCCGTTAGTTTCTAGTAGAGATGTTATTAAAAGCCCGGATTTCCCTTGGGATTTTTTTTTTTTTCCTTTGGCCGCCGTAGCTGAAAGGCTGCTAAGTTCACTGATTGAAGGACTACAGCTGGCTGATGAAGCCACCCATACTGCTGATTGGTTTGACATTGGTTGGTTGACCAGGGCATCTGGTTAGGACGTCTCCCTGGTGACGTCCCGCCGGGAGGAGGCCCAGAGGAAGACCAAGGACACGCTGGAGGGACTATGTTTCTTGGCTGGCCTGGGAACGCCTTGGGATTCCCCCGGAGGAGCTGGCCCAAGTGGCTGGGGAGAGGGAAGTCTGGGTCTCCCTGCTTAGGCTGCTACCCCTGCGACCCGACCCCGGATAAGCGGAAGAGGATGGATGGATGATTGACCAGGTTGCTTTGGAAACATCTGGAGGACTGTTTCATTTCAGACTGGGGTCTCTTGCCGTGCCCGCCGGCAGCAGGGCTGTCGTATTCAAAACGGCCTTACAAAATCTACAGCAAAGTGTCCCTGAAAGGCTTTCAGCAATCTGAAAAACTCACTTGTTTCAAAACATCTTGAATTGCAACCATCAGTCCGACGAATGTCACAAAGCCGTTTAGTCATTGTTTCAATCCTGCTCGTCTACAAACTTCCTGAGTTGTCCAAAAAATGGGCCTTTGGAGGTGCGCAAACATTACACCCCGAAAGTCAGAATCTCACCGGGCTGCAGCTGTTGGCGACTGGTCGGCGTTCGTCTCCAAAATGTCTGGAAACGATCTCAGTTCCCCCCGACTGAGTGACAGGCGCCGACTGTTCTTGTCACTTTAATTTTTAGCGTTTTGTGCAACGAATTTTTCTCAATTTGTTTCGGGTGTCTTGAACGTCTCGAATCCATTTCAAACCCTTCTCAATTTAGTTTCTTTAAAATCCCTGAGTGGTAGTCTGTATTTTGACACCTGCACATAAGCTGTCCCATTACAGACTCCAAATGTCCAGGTCTAAAAACTACGGCAATGGAACAAAACTACCTTCATTTAAAAAGTGTACTCCAGTAGATTAAATCATAAACATGGCTGCCAAGGTGGGTAGAAAACGGGGTGATGTGAGCAACTAAATAATGTCCACACTCTAGAATACAATTTTGTACACGAAAATGGGCCAGGATTTTCAAAATGAGGCAAAATGCAACTGAAAGTTTGTCCGTTTTCTCCCAATTTTCAATCCCGAACCAGTCTTCAACAGCCCCAGCTCAGTGAGATGTTTTTTTTTTTTAAATCTTGACATTTGTCAGTGTTGTCCTGGTGGATCCAGAGCGTATTCGTTTCTTCGGCTGACGCTGTTAGTTTGTAGTTATCGAACCGCCGTCTGCCGATGTGACAGCCAAAAAAAAACGCCACACAATGTCTGGAAAGGAGATGGTGATTCTGCCTTGGGGACCCATCCGAATCAGCCGATGGGTTTTGAGCTCCCAAGTCTCAGTCCGGTAGTTTTTTTTTTGTCAGTCAATTTTTACTTCCATGCTCTAAGCGGGGGATCGTAACGATCGTTGGCGGCGTTTAAGTCAGACTTCACTTCCTTTAGAAACGCTCATGCCTAATGCTCTCCTCGACTGAAAGAAGTCCAATGAACTCTGGACTTTCGTGAGGTCTTAACGGTCCCATCCTGGCTCCTGGAAAAACAGAAGACAACTCTGCCCGTTTTCTTGGTCCAAATTTGACCCACTTCAACTCTGTCATCTTAAGACTTCTTCCGTTTTCTAAACAATCATTCAAACTGTTTTCTTAAACCTCAAATCGCCTTAACTTTAGACCGTCCTTTATCAATGGACGATAAGAAGCATAGGGGATGAAACTTTGTGTATTTGATCGTGGGCCAGTTGTATTGGCCTTTAAGTAGCACATCTAATTTTAGACAATACGCGTATTTGAGGACATGAAAGACGAGATAAGTCAATTACCTTTACCTTAAATAGCTGACATCTTTAAGGACACAGTTTGTCCTGCTTCAGATAGCAATGCCAGTCCTTAAATAATGGCGTAACCTGGAAAAAAGATAATAGTTCTGGAGAGGTTTTGTGCAAAATTTGGTTTTGAACTCACCAGTTGACCAGCATAGCAGCGTTGTTCCCCGGCAGAAACGGAAGTTCCCCTCGAACGTTGGGAAAAAGCAACAGGATCCACCAGCGGAACATGTTCCTCCTCAAGCCTCGGGCCCTGGTCCTGTAGGGCTCCATGCATCCAGAGCGGGGGTCCGCGGGTTGGCTGGGATGGATCCGGGTCACGGCGCGATGGTCACCGGGGCATCGGAGGACCCAGGCGGCGATCCCGGGGGGTGTCCCGACCTAGGAATTTTTGCAAAAATTAAGAAAATACCCCAACAACCCGACTTTCAGCCAGCTGTCAACTGATCCCTGCGGTACAATTCCAAAAACGCCTTCTTTTTCCTTTGGTTGATCATTATTCCCGAAAATCTTCTGAATGTCACCAACGGAAAACTTTAGGGACGACCCTCCCAGCTACTTCCCCCCTCCATGCCAGCAGAGATCAGCGGTAGTGTCCTCCCTCTGCGTTGCTCCGAGTGTGTGCATCAACAGTTGGAAATCATGGTTTAAGTGTGTGTGTGTGTGTGTGTGGAGTGGGCGGAGCTTCACGGAGGATCCCAGGACAGGAATCCTCTTTTCACCCCCGCCTCTCCCACCCCTCCCCCCCTTTCGCTCCCTCCTCCTCCTCCTCTCACTGAGGGCAGGATGCAGATTGTAGCCAGGGATTAGGGAGGTTCAAAAATCGGATTTTGCCTGGAGAAAGCCTCGCATGTCACTCTGTGTGTGTGTTATTTTTTATTTATTTTATTTTTTATAGTAACCCAGCATCCGCAGTGATAAACAGCAAGGGGATTTCTTTTATTTTTATTTTTTTTAAGATCGCGCCCCACTCCGTTTTGAGCTCTCCCGCGCTTTTTGCCGTCCCCTGAACTCACCTCGGACGTTAAACCTCGCAGTAATTAACTTTCCTCGCGCTCGTTTTTCACTTTAATCGTGGATTTAAAGCCAGTTTAATTCAGCCGTTACTGAATGGGGAAACGTCCTCTTTATCCCCACTCCATTTATTATTTTTCACCGTTCCTCCCCAACCGTTGCCTGTATCACCTAAATAACAGGAACAGGAATCCCAGCATCTCAGTTCCATTGAAGAAAATGGCTAAATTACCAGAAAAATACAGATAAATGTGGATATTTGCACACCCAAAATACTTTATATCGCCTACATTTGTGCGATAAGAGCTCTGTTGTGCATAAAAACCTTCTCTTTGGGTAACCAAGAAAAAGAATATCACAATACAAAAATGGTGCAATCCCAAAACGCTGCATTGCAATAGGTGTTTAACTATGAACACAGTATTTTGCAGCCATATTGACCATGAAAACCACATATTATTCAGAAAAAAACCCATTAATTCTTTATTAAAGTCACTTGGTCATGTATTAACACCACCTAAAATACCTATAAAGGGATGGAAAAGGTCGTAATCTTAATTAAATCAAGATTTAGCACAACCTGCCTGATGAAGTACGACTTCACTGTTTGATGTCAGCTCTTGACGATCCATCCCCCTTTCTCCCTCTCTTTGTGCCCCCCCCCCCAGGACAGTACACGGTAATGATGGCCCACTTCTACCTGAAGAGGAAGATCGGCTACTTTGTCATCCAGACGTACATGCCGTGCTTCATGACCGTGATCCTCTCCCAGGTGTCCTTCTGGCTGAACCGCGAGTCGGTCCCCGCGAGGACCGTGTTCGGTGAGTCGAGCTGGCCGGGACGGGAACGGCTGGAGACCGGTCAGCGACGTGTTTTGGGTGCAAAACTGCGTTCTAGGCCGTGCTTTGAACCCACGTTCCCACCTCGGTAGCCAGTCACAATGTCGTCTGCGTTTTGAGAACCCGTTGCAAACGCTGCTCGCCAACTTCCTTTATGTTTCTTTGTTACCCATCTTAGTGTTTAGGGGTTCTTAACCCACCTGAAGCCCTCAAAACAGAGACAGAGCCAAAGAGAGGCCGAGAAGCCCTTGTAACTTTGGGTCAGTTTGACCCGAAGGCCACGGGACGGTTAAGACGCCTACTTTAAAATGATGTACGATACTCCAATATATGGTATCAATCTGATACCAAGGAAATACAGTCATCCTTTTACATACTTGCCAACATTTGTTTTTGCCATCTTTAGCTCTCTGTTCTCTGCTGGGAGATTGACAGCTGTCAGTGGGCGGGGCTTACGGTACGATGCAGAATAAGTGCTTTCATGAGAGTCATGAGATTTGTCGCTAGTCGCTTTTAAAAAAATGCTAGAGGCATCTGAAAACTCGCTAAATGTAGCGTTAAAGTGACAAAAAGGCAGTGTGCGTGTGTTTTTTTTGCGTGAGAAATACAAAGTGTGGCGTGTGAGGGCCAAATGCGGGACTTTTGGCAAGTATGCTTTTAAGGCACCAAAAGGAAAACAGAGTGTTTTATCAATATGGTAAATCTGAATATGTCTTCATGGCTACTTATTAATAGCATTTTATAACCCAGAAGAAATTTTAAGCAATATTTGTAGGCAGATATTGACAGAATTTCTATTCGATCAAATACCAACTTTGGTATCGGTAATATACCCTTAAGTGATTGGTGGACGATTGCTTCTTCCAGTTTAGTTTGTCGAAACTCATTAAAACTCATCGCGTCCTTGCGTTTTCTCCTAGGTGTGACCACCGTGCTGACTATGACCACGCTCAGCATCAGCGCCAGGAACTCGCTTCCCAAGGTGGCCTACGCCACAGCCATGGACTGGTTCATCGCCGTCTGCTACGCTTTCGTCTTTTCCGCCCTCATCGAGTTCGCCACGGTGAACTACTTCACTAAGAGGAGCTGGGCCTGGGACGGCAAGAAGGCCCTGGAAGCGCAGCACCCCAAGGTAGCCTGCGGCGGCTCGGGGTTGTTATCGGTCGTAACCGCGGCGACTTTCCAGAGCTGTCACTGAAATAATGGTTGTAATCTGTTGTTTTAGCCAAAAACAACTCATATTACCAGAGATACCCCAAGAAAACTGATTGGTTTTGCAGCTGCAGTAAGTCCAAATTTAATTACACAGCAGTTCCCTTTTTTTTTGCAAGAATTGCTCCTCTTCGTCAGAACCACTAATCACCCACGGCAGATTCAAAGACGATGTGTTGTGTAGCCGATAGCCGAGAAAGCTAATCCAGAGTCTGTTGCTCTCCGTCCCGCCGTAGAAACGAGACCCGATGGTGCTGTCCAAGAAGCCGAACAACGTCTGCTCGGCAGGCGTCAACTACACCCCCAACCTCACCAAGGACGTGTCCATCTCCACCATCTCCAACACGACGTCGGTGCAGCTGCGGGCCTCCGAGAGCAAAATGGCGGACCCCAAGAAGACCTACAACAGCGTCAGCAAGATCGACAAGATGTCGCGGATAGTGTTCCCCGTCCTCTTCGGCACCTTCAACCTCGTCTACTGGGCCACGTACCTGAACAGAGAACCGGTGGTGAAAGGAGTCGTCGCATCAACATAATTCACTTTTTTTTTTTTCTTCTTCTTCTTGAGTTTGTGTAAGAGAGGGAAGGGTGGGTGG
>NC_051452.1:1242493-1250264 GCF_001649575.2 Kryptolebias marmoratus | reverse complement strand
GGGGGGGGGGGGGGGAATTAATGGAAACACACCAGCTCAGTAAAGAACTGTTTACATCAAAAAGTAGCACATTTTTTAAAATATCCATGCTAACCGATGAGGAACATGCTAATGCTAGTCGGTCAACATAAATTTGCAATATTTGCTTTTTTTTCTGCACTGTGGCATTTATTCTTTCAGACAACATAAATATTCAATCCTCATCCTCAGTTTTAGGACAGTTTCATAAATATAAATGCTTTTTTGAAGAGGGGAAAAAGGTTTTATTTATCAGCTAGCTAGTTAGCGAGCGTTAGCTTAGTTGCTAATATGTTGGTAAAGTCATCTTTTTCAAGGGGTTATTTGTGCCTGACTAAATTCAAACTACTGTATGGTTCTTTTATGTAGTTGTAGGTTATTCTTTTGACACTTGAGGTTAAAATATAGAGCAAAATAACCAATATTTTCACCCTTTTTGGGTTTTTTTTTTTTCTGCTTCTTCGTAGTTTTGTCTGCCTAAAAGGATAGTTTGGATATTTTGAACCGGAGGTCTGTGGAGGGGTTATCAGCAGTCAGTGTCTCACCTGAATTAGACAGGATTAAGCATGGACTATGATATTTTTGAGATTTTTGAGCTGTTTTAAAAAAATCCACTCGGGGAAAGACCAAGTTTAATGTACTTTACTCCAAACTGAGAATGTGCTCGACCTTGGGTAACTTTTCCACAGAAACCAAAAAAAATAAAGAAGTAAAATTCAAACTACCCTTTTACGGAGCCTTAAAACGCGTATATTTGTGGGGACGATAGAATTTAGGTCAAATGAGCCAAGTGTCATGGAGGAAACATGTAAATAGCCTTTTTCATTTTTAACTTTTTCCTTCGATAAATAAAAAAAGTTTGTAACCAGCCCTTCGATGAAAAAAAAAAAAAAACGAAGAAGAAAACCAGACAAAGTCTAATGTTGACTTTCAATTTATTTAGTGTATGTACTCGTCTTGGATATGTTTTTCATAAAGTTTGTGTACCTGCGGCTCATTTTGTCCTTGCAGCTTGTCGAACGAAGACCTTCGCTTTTTTTGTTTGGTTCTTTTCGAACTGGAGGACGTGAGCGCAGGTGTTGACGTTACGCTCTCCGAGGGACCTGAAAATCACAGCATGTGTGACTTGTTGGTCGGCGGTGAGTCCTACTCAGGAACAAACGGACTCCTGTTCTCAGCAGGAGGAATGCCTCAACATCAGCGCATCGTGAACCACGCGGACGCTAAACATCGGCTGTTGAGGACGTTGTCTTGGATAACTTCGGGGCACCTAACAGGTTGTGTTGCACAGTAAATACGCCCTTCTTTCAGTCCTAAGGTACACACCATGAATGTCCTGGTTTGTTAGGCCAGTGTCTCACTGGGTTGCAACTGTTGGCGAGCTGCGTTTGCGAGGACGTCTCAGGACGTCTGCAGGGCTCCCTAGTTTCGCAGAGGCTTGCGAACTTGTCGCTTGAATTTTGAGCATATTCGAAAACCGTTCACTCAAAATAATCCCAGAGTTGTTGCAGGCATCTCAAAACCACCTTGAACCTTTCTCAGTTTGGTTGCAAGTGTTTCGAACCCTTCTCAGTTTGGTTGCAGGCGCCTCAAACGCTTCTGAAATTCGTCACAGATAGGTTGCAACTGCTGCAACAACCCGTCTCAAACACTTTTCAGTTCTGGCACAGTTGACTTAAATCCACCTCGAACCCATCTCAATTTGTTGCGGGCATCTTAACCTATCTTAAAGTCTTCTCAATGTTGTTGCAGTTTTGAACCCTTCTCAAATTTGTTGCGGGTGCCTTAAACTTATCAGTTTATTTGCGGCTGTCTTGAACCTAACCTTAACCCTAACCCTTCTCAGTTTTGTTGCGGACATCTTGAAACACTCCCAATTTTGTTGCAGGTGTCTCAAACCCATCTCAATTTTGTTGAGGGCATCTTAACCTATCTTAAACTCTTCTCAATGTTGTTGCAGTTGACTTTAACCTGTTTTGAACCATTCTCAAATTTGCTGCGGGTGCCTTAAACCTTTATCAATTTATCCTCTTTTAGTCTCGAACCTGTCTGAAACCCTTCTCAATTTCGTAGCAGACAACTTGAACCTATCACAAACTCTTCTCAATTTTGTTGCTGACAACTTGAACTCGTCTTGAACCCATCTCAATTTAGTTGCGGGCATCTTAACCTATATTAAACTCTTCTCAATGTTGTTGCAGTTGACTTTAACCTGTTTTGAACCATTCTCAAATTTGTCCCTCATCAATTTATTTGTGAGAGTCTTGAACCTGTCTGAAACCCTTCTCAATTTCGTAGCAGACAACTTGAACCTATCACAAACTCTTCTCAATTTTGTTGCCGACAACTTGACTTTAACCTGTTTTGAACCATTCTCAAATTTGTTGCGGGTGCCTTAAACCTTTATCAATTTATCCTCTTTTAGTCTTGAACCTATCACAAACTCTTCTCAATTTTGTTGCTGACAACTTGAACTCGTCTTGAACCCATCTCAATTTAGTTGCGGGCATCTTAACCTATATTAAATTCTTCTCAATTTTGTTGCAGTTGACTTTAACCTGTTTTGAACCATTCTCAAATTTGTTGCGGGTGCCTTAAACCCTTAACAATTTATTTGCGTAAGTCTTGAACTCGTCTTGAACCTATATCAATTTTGTTGCGGGCATCAAAAACTGAGACTTCTCAAACTCTTCTCAAATTTGTTACAGTTGACTTTAACGTGTTTTGAACCATTCTCAAATTTGTCCCTCATCAATTTATTTGTGAGAGTCTTGAACCTGTCTGAAACCCTTCTCAATTTTGTAGCAGACAACTTGAACCCATCAAAAACTGTTCTCAGTTTTGTTGCCGACAACTTGAACTCATCTTGAACCCTTCTCAATTTTGTCATAAAGGGCAATTTTGTTGCAGGCACTGTAAACCTGTCTCAAGCCCTTCTCAAATTTGTTGCAGGTGCCTTAAACCCTTATCAATTTGTTTGCGGGAGTCTTGAACCAAACCTTAAGCCTAACCCTTCTCAATTTTGTTGTAGACATCTTGAAACCTTCCCAATTTTGTTGCAGGTGTCTCAAACCTATCTCAATTTTGTTGCAGTTGACTTTAACCTGTTTTAAACCCTTCTCAATTTTGTTGCGGGTGCCTTGAACCATTACTAGTTTATTTGCGGGAGTCTTGAGGCGGTCTCAAACCCTTCTCAATTTTGTTGCGGACAACTTGAACTCGTCTTGAACCCATCTCAATTTAGTTGCAGGCATCTTAACCTATCTTAAACTCTTCTCAATATTGTTGTAGTTGACTTTAACCTGTTTTGAACCCTTCTCAATTTTGTCATAAATGTCTCAAACCCATCTCAATTTTGCTGCAGGCACTGTAAACCTGTCTCAAGCCCTTCTCAAATTTGTTGCAGGTGCCTTAAACCCTTACTAGTTTATTTGCGGGAGTCTTGAGCCTGTCTCAAACCCTTTTCAATTTTGTTGCAGACAACTTGAACTCGTCTTGAACCCATCTCAATTTTGTTGCGGGCATCAAAAACTGAGACTTCTCAAACTCTTCTCAAATTTGTTGCAGTTGACTTAAACCTGTTTTGAAGCCTTCTCAATTTTGTTGTGAGTGTCTCAAACCCGTCTCAGTTTTGTTTAGGGCATCTTATCCTATCTTAAACTCCTCTCAATTTCATTGCAGTTGACCTAAACCCATTTTAAACCCTTTTCAAATTTGTTGCAGGTGCCTTGAACTCAGTTTTGTTGCGGACATCTTGAAACCTTCCCAATTTTGTTGCGGGTGTCTCCAACTTATCACAAACTCGTCTCAATTTTGTTGCAGGCAACTTGAACTCGCCCCAAATCCTTCTCACTTTAGCCGTGGGCGTCTTGAACCCGCTTCAGACCGTCCCCAACTTTGTTGCGGGTGTCTCCAACCCTTCTCAGTTTAGTTTTCAGAAATGTTAGAGCAATAGCGCTGTGTTTTGACACCTGCACAGAAGCCCGAACGTCCAGGTGTAAAAACCACGTCGGTGATAAACAATAATTACCTCAAAAACTGGTCCAAATCCGCCTACCTTCATTGGAAAATGGACTCTAGAACAATGATTCCCAAAGTTAGGGGTCGGGACCCCAATGTGGGTCACCCAACACCAAGCAGGGGTCCTTAGATAATCTCCAGATATGAAGTTACAATAAAAACCCAGTTTTTATGATATATTTACACCATAATTGTTACAGAGAATTGAAATACAAGTCATTTAATGATTTAAAAAATAGCAAAATGGATGCTAAGACTGTTTGTGTTGCCATTATGCCCTTATTTAATAGGATCATTAACACTTTTGGATGTTTAAACAGCCAACAGATGGGGTCACACACCTTTGTCACTGTTATTTTATGGGTCGGAAGCTGAAAAGTTTGGGAACCAGTGCTCTAGAGGAATAAATCAGAAACACTGGAGTACACAGCGGGTACGATGTGGGTGGAAGTCAGCAACAGAATCATGTTTCGAAAACAATGCAAACAAAACTAAACTCAAGGCTGCTTAGTTTTCGGGTCACAAACGTGCAAAATTCAGCGACCCTGCAGCTGAAAAGACGCCTATTTCATTGTCATCTTGAGTTGCCAATGGTCGCAGCCCTGTGAAACGCTCCTCACAGAAACGAACAGCACCAAGATGCATATAAGAATGTGTTGATGTGTCACACCTTAGTGCTGACAGGGTGCGCTGGCTTTTACCACAACCGCTGTAGCTAGGTGTTTCCCTCAGCTTCTACTGTGCCAGCTTTGCCATTCGAACCAAAACTGGACCTGAACCCGTCAAGCCATCTGTTTAAAACTCTAATGTCCGTTGCCTTTCCATGACACGCCGCAGCGTTTCTGCGCCGGACTGGCCGGAGACCCGAGGCCGCAGCTTTGAGGTCGTCGAAGGGCCGCCGTCTGTCGGCTGAGGACGGCGTTTCCGACGGAAAGTGGAGCTGAAAGCCCCGATGTATTCATCAGGGTCGACGTGGCAGCAGACCCCGTCCCCCACCCGCCGGTAACAGCCACCATGTGTCTCTGCTGCTTATCGTACATCGGCAAGATGTCTTCGACGGATTCAAGCTCGTTTGTCGAGACGAAAGGACTGCAGCAGGCCTTTTGGTCCCCGTTTGATCGTCGTTCCCTGAAAACCTCTTCTTTCTTTTTTTTAAAGACATAGCTCAAGAACTTGAATTCTTTTAAGGGGAAAATGTGCCACTTCTGCTTACGTTTTTTTGCAGCGATACAGCGAAGGCATTGAAGCCGGTTCTATGCCGCTCGTTCTGTGTTTCTCGCGCCACGTTTGTGCCGTGTACGGTGCCTCGGAGAGGGTCGAGTCGGAGCGGGGAGCGACGGCGACTTCCGTGTAAAACGCCGCACATTTTAGGGGCACGGACGTTGCTCAAATGTTGAAACTTCGTTGAAACTGCGATTAAAGCTGCTACCTGAAGCAAAAAGCTGACGTCCGCGTTTGATTCCCTGCCGATGTTTTCAGGCTTGTTGCACATTTTCACTCTGTCACTTTATAGAAAAAGTACTTTTTTTTTTCTTTTGCCAGTCTGAGCGCAGATCTCCCGAACTTGGGAGGCTACCACTGGTAAAACTAGATTGTTCTACATTAGATTTGCATTTCAGAGGAAGCCATGGACTCTACAACATACTCAAATAAAACGACTAGATCGGCTTTGTTTGTTTCTCTTTTAAACTACAACCAAAACTTATCACCAACCGTAAGAAACCGCCTGTTCACCAATCCTCCTTTTTCGATTTTGTAATTTTCTGCTCGTTGTACTATATCCGACAATCCTTCATGCCTTTCGCCGTGAAATGCCAGCTCTAAGAAAATATTACCAGATTTCCTAAACCAGCCTTTCCCAACCGGTAGTCATCAGGATCCGCTGTCCTGCGTACTATGCACAAGCTACAGCTCACAAAGTGTGAAAATGTTGCTTTTTTACCATATTTCTGTAAATATGAGTCCAAAAAAGACACAATCTAGTGATCCCAGTAGCCAAAATAGCCTTCTAATCTACTTTTAAATCGTAGTTTTTCGAACAGGGATGCCATTAAGAATCAATACGTTGTCGTATAACCCTGATAGTTTTCCTTTGAAATGGACCGTTTTTCTCTGCCAGCTGCCGTAGTGTCGGGAAATCCCTTCGTACAGTGTTAGACATTCCCTCTTTTTGAATACAGGTCTGGAATTCCCAACGACGTAGTTTTTGTTAAACCAAACTAGTGATAAGTCGGCAAATTTCCACAAACGCCGACTCGTTTTGAAGCTTCTGAGATGGAGAAATTTAAAATAATAGTCACTCGGTATTAAAAAGTCGCCATTTCGCCAGCACAGGTCACGAGAGCGCTTTAGGATCACCCCCCTTCATCCTATTTTTTGACAAAAAAACTATGCGATTAGCGATGATCTGTAGATTTTATTTGCTTTTTGGAACTTGTCTCAGGACCTCCCAGCTGGTGTTTCATGACCCACATTTGGGTACTGCCACCAGGCATTGGGAGCCGTTGCTTAAAACTTTTCATTGTTGAGCTAAACGTGGTCAGATTAGGATTATTTCACGACTGTTTTCAGTTGCATAAGACCAGTGGAAAGCTGTCACCGTTTAGTTGCGTCACATGAGATAAACGTGACAAACACAGGTTTACCAGACAGCTTTGAATAAGAAAACGGTAGATTTAGCCAGACTTTATGAAAATAAGTGGTGACTCCAAACAAAGTGACCCTTAGATCACAGTTGAATGAAGACTTTGTGGCTGAAACATCCATTTTAAATCAACGTCATTCGTATTTTGTGCTTTTATGTTGCCTTAAACGTAGTTTAGCCAGTTTTAGAGTCACTTCGAGTCAAAATGGCCGCCTCAGCTTATTAAACTTAACCAACACAAACGCACACAAATCACAACATAATCTTAGTTTACAACTCCAGTAATAAAAGTGGCGGGCTTTTAATATCAGCTTCATTTTTTTCTGTCTGGGTAGACTTGACAGGAAGTGCTGCATTTTGTACCGGAAGTAGACCGAAATATATGTTTGCTGGTGATTTTTGGACCTTAAAAGAACAACAAGCCGTCACAGTTTGATTTAAAAAATCTATTTTCCCGGCAGGTTATTAAAAAATAACCCTGCAGCTGAAGCTACAAAGCGGAGAACGTCGGCGTTTTACCGCCGCCTGTCATTCCACTCTTCGCCACCAGATGGCAGCGTCGCCTCTCGGATGTGACGCCGTTTATTTATTTATTTCCTTTTTTTTATTCCGCCGCGCGAAGAAGAAGCTCAGAGGTCCAATTATGCCTCCAGGTGTGCGCGTTGGCGAGCCGACCGCCGGACGGCAGGAGTTTCTCTCATTTGCCTTCTGAATTATTCGGGCGGCGGCGGCGGGACGGAGAAGAAGAAGAAGAAGAAGAAGAAGGACGGAGGAGGCGAGTTTAAACACTTGGTTTTTTTTTCTTTAAAAAAAGGGCAATTAATTTGAAAAGTCTCAAAATGGAGACGTTTTCTCGAGGAGGAGGAGGAGGAGGAGGAGGAGGAGGAGGGGGGTTATTCTGCCATGACGTCGCGCGCAGATAGAAGGAGGAGGAACCTGAGCGCTTTCCGCTCCTCTCGCCCGCGGACGGCAGGTACATGAGTCACCCAAACAGGTCTGTGTCCCCCCCACCTCCTCCTCCTCCTCCTCCCCCCCAGGAGGAGCCATAGAGGCGGGAGGAGGGAGGCGGCCCTCCTCCTCCTCCTCCCT
>NC_051452.1:1240496-1242344 GCF_001649575.2 Kryptolebias marmoratus | reverse complement strand
CCCCCACCCCATCCACCCCTCCACCTCACCCTGATTGATCGCCGGGTGTCTTCCCGGAGGAAGACCTCCTGCGAGGAGGAAGGAAGTGTCGGAGGAAGAGGAGGACTGGGGTGGGGGGTGAGGGGGGGAGGAAGGAAGGAAGGCAGGCGCGCGCGCGCGTGGGCGTGGGCGGACCGAGGAAGTTGGGAGCCCGTATTGATGGGCGCACACCTGCTGCGGACCGGTGCCTGATGGGAGCAGAGGCGGCGGCGGCGGCGGCGGCGCGCGCCGGGGTCTCCGTCTGTGAGCTGCGGACCGCGCGCGCAGGGAAGATGACACGGCGGCTCGCGGTCATCCTCTTCACACTGCTGCTCGCGCGAGGGGCTCGGTGAGTCGCACTTTTTTTTTTTTCCATTTCATTTATTCGCCTTTTAAGTAAACCTGAAGGAGGCGGGCTGTTTACGTTATCACCCGCCGCCGACATTTGTTTTTGTTTATTTATTTTTTATTTTTTTTTTGTCTGTTAGCAAAATATCTCACGAACCGCTGAACGGATCCGCACGAAACTTGCAGAAAGTAATCACCGGATGCACATCTGCAGCTGATTAACTTTGGGAGTCAGCCCGATCCAAGATGGCCGCCACAGCTACCCGACCTCAGAAAGCACTCAAACGGCTGTAAGTCAGCCGGTTTTGAACGCATTGAGCTGAGATTCGCTGTGGTAGTAGCTGAGCCTGATCCCTAACTCGTGCTCTGATCGCTGTCTGATAGCCTCAGATCTGAGCTCGAAACAAAGCTCAAAAACATTAGAATCAGCTCCGTCCGTCTGTTAGGGAAATATCTCACAAACAGGTGGACGGATTTTAAGGAAACTTGCTGACTGTCATCGCGGGATGCAAGCCTACAACTGATTAACTTTTGGAGCAGATCCAATTCAAGATGGCTGCTGAAGCTAATCGATTTGTTTCACACAAAAATGGTTTTAACCCGGTGAATTTTACAGATATTGAGCTCAGATTCGGCGCAGTGGTAGCTGAGAGTCATTCGCGGCTCTCACCTGACTGCCCGCCTGCTGTTAACCCGGCTCCCTCGCTTTCAGCTCGGACCTGCTGGATTACGGCGACGACGACGAGGACCTCCACGACACGGCCGTGAACCAGATGCTGGTGCCGCGCTCGCACCAGGAGGACGCCACGCGGATCCTGAACAACCTGCTGAGGGAGTACGACAAGACGCTGCGGCCGGACATCGGAGGTGAGGACGGGGGACGGGGGGACAGAGGATACGGGAGGGGTGGTAGTGGAGTGTCGTCCCTAACACACACGAAAATGGCCGCCACGGCTAATCGACCCCAGCCGAAATCGTCCCGTTTGATTGGCCGGCTCCGACCTTGTTGTTTGTTTTGTTTTAAAACATATTTAGCTAAATTAGTCGTCTACAAACAATATTCAGCAGCGGAAAGTGATCGCAGGATTGTAACCACCAGGGGGCAGCATTTCCCCAAATCGTCTCTTTTTTTTTTTGCACAATCCTTAGCCGTAATCGGATGTGGCTCCTGGAGCGGGTTCGGTACCGGAGGAGGATTTTACGGACGATTCCTGCAGAACAGATCGAAATGGTTCAAATATCTGAAAGAGGAAATAAAATATTTATGTTTTTCTTTTAGTTCAACTCCGTCATAAGACGCTGCAGCCGTCCGTTTATTTGAAATGTTACTGACTTGTGTTTAGAGTTCTGGGGGTGATGGTGTGGGTGGAGTTAGCTCCTTGGTTGGTGGCGGGCGGAGGTTGGGTGGAGAGAGAGAGAGAGAGAGAGGAGGGTGGTGGTGGGGTGGAGAGAGAGAGAGAGAGAGACGAGCGGAGGTGAGGC
>NC_051452.1:1237715-1238469 GCF_001649575.2 Kryptolebias marmoratus | reverse complement strand
GAGAGAGAGAGAGAGAGAGAGAGGCGGGAGGAGGTGTTTGTCCTTCGATTCGTTCCACTCCTCAGTGATCACAGAACAAACAGAAGTTATTTTCTTCAATAATTTATCCCGAATATAAATCGAGTGTAAATGTTTTAAACCCCTCGACTCTGAAGAGGAGCTCCTTTTACGACGCTCTTCTTCTTCTTCTTCAGCTCCTGAATGTGTCTCTTCTTCATGTGTTTCTCCAGCTTTCCTCTAAAGCTTCTGTTTCCAAACCGAAACAAAGAACATCAAACATAAAAACATAAACAAACTCAGTCGGATCTAAAGGAACTGATTTGTTTGTCCAAAGGTTCGAGCCTGTTGGCTGATCTGTGTGCAGTTATCATCTGATTCACGTCAACCAAGATGGCTGCCACAGCTAGTCAACATAAATGGCGGCGCCGCCAGTGAGGCATTGAGCTGAACTTTGGTGTGGTAGAAGTTTGAGACTACAGCAGCTGATCTCGGGTCAAAATGGCCGCTTTGACGCCCTCTCTCCCACACCAATCAGCATCTTTAACCGTGGGCGGTCCCTCCGCTCTCCGGCCTCCTACGGCAGTCCTTGTTACATTTAATCAAATAAATCCTACGTTTGTTTGCTAATTCTGACGCTAGCAGGTGAAATGTTAGCTGTTCATGTAGCCGTCTGCAGCAGGCGAGACGTTAGCTGTTCTTGTAGCCGTCTGCAGCAGGCGCGACGTTAGCTGTTCATGTAGCCGTCTGCAGCAGG
>NC_051452.1:1230573-1232349 GCF_001649575.2 Kryptolebias marmoratus | reverse complement strand
GTAGCCGTCTGCAGCAGGCGAGATGTTAGCTGTTCAGAAAAGAGTGGTAAAGTTAACCCCCCCTCCACACACACACACACACACGGGGCGGGGGGGGGGATTCTCCCTCCAGCTCTGCTTCCATAATTAAGGGTGAAATTTTGACGAGACCCAGATGACGAACGTCAGCGTCGCCCATGAAACGTTAATGCCTGCGCAGGATAATGCGAGGCAGTGTGTGTGTGTGTGTGTGTTGAAGGCCAAGGCGAGCGCAGCTGGAGACGAAGCTGAGTCAACGACAGATCTGGGACGTTAGCGTCGTCGTGTAAAAAAATAGAATCGGCGGTTCGGGCTGAGAGCAAATCTCGGCGAGGAGAACGGCGACGCGGTAACGAGCGGCTTGTTTCCCTCACACACACACACCTGGATTTATCCAAAGTCATCCTCTTGTACACACACACACACACACGTAGCGTAAGGGTTGGGAAAAGGTTAGCGTGTCGTCGGGGCGTAGACGTTTCAGCTGCTGTAAAAATACACAAATTCTTTGTGCGCTAACAGCAACAACGCTAACTAGCCACTAGCTGTAGCTTTAAATTCGGCTACAGCTTTAGCTCGAACACGGAGTAAGAATATTGTGTAGAATATGCAGCTGATTCAAACGTTCAAACCTCGGTTGTAGGCTAATATAAGCAGCGAGCTAGCTTCACATCACTACTTTCTCCTCCAAAAAACAGCAAACTAAAAAGACTTTAAAGTTGTTTTTTTTTAAACTCTCTAAAAAGATCGACAGCTGTAAGTCATTTTCTTTAAGCAGTGATATCATTTCGATTAAATGGTAAAAAAAAGAAAAAGATAAACAAAATCCAGCCTTTGCTATTGGTGACGCCATCTTGAGAGGTGCTAGTTAGCATGCTACATCACCGTGGTGTTTCCTGTAACTTTCACCGTGGCGCTCTGTCAGCGCTCCAAGTCGAAGGCGACTCTTGGCCGCCGCGCCTATCGGCTAACGCCGCTTAGCTGCGGCTAAGCTAGCGGCCCAGCTCGCATCGCGTTGCCCGGAAAAGCTAACGAGCTGTGGACGTGCAGCCAACAATTCCCGAGAGGCTCGCGAGACATTTCGCCAACAGGCAGCCAAACAAACTTGCGCTGGCAAAACATGATCGCCCGCCTTTCCTGGCAGCGGGTGACGGAAAGCGTCCGAACATCGGGACACTTTGTGGTCATCGTTTGTCCACTTGTCCTCAACCAACGATGTCTGCTAATGACCAACAGTCACCAGCGTCCTTACGGCTGAGAGGCTTTTATTTTGACGAGCTGCCAGTCGCGTGTTGCTCAGACCTGAAGGGGAAACTGCTCAGTCATACGAACGTTTCCAAGTACTTTTCGGTCCGCGGTTGTCACAGGAATGTTTATAGCCTTAACTTTCTAATTATCAACTTGTATTATCTTGGATCCTTTTTTAAAACGAGTAAAAAAAAAATATATATATAATCAGTTCCACAGCAGTAAAGATCCGACAGCGGAGCTCGGTTATTATCTCAGCGCCCTGCTTTGTTTCCCCCCCCTTGTCTCTTCCAGCCTTGTGAGCCTAATCTTGTTATTAGGTGGATGACTGGTCCACTTGTGAGGCGAGGGGGGCGGGGCAGGGGGGGTGACCTACGTTTCCCCTCGAGCAGAACAAGTGTCGAGCCGCGCTTTAATTGATAAGAGGCCGAAGACGCGCCGCTTTTTGCGTCCCTATTGTGTCACTTTCCCGTCGGGGTCGGGAGCGCAATTCCCCCCCCCCCCCCCCCC
>NC_051452.1:1222890-1230378 GCF_001649575.2 Kryptolebias marmoratus | reverse complement strand
CCCCCCCCCCCCCCCCCAGGGAATCAAGGACGGAAGGCTGTCAGCGTTCGGGTGATTCAGACGGCTTTTAATTAGCGTCGGTTCGAGCAGCGCTTTGAAAAACACATCAATCCGACGGCAATTTAAAAAAAAAAAAGACGCAGTTCGTCTTTGTGAGTTCGTCGAAAAACCAAGAGGAGCTTTGAAAAGCGTGCGGTCAAAAGCTCCCCAAAGCGCCGTCAAGTACATCGGCCCTCGGTGGATATTAGCCCGCCATTTCCAAACCAGAGGAGACGAGCTCCAAACGGTGACGCTCGCCAAGCTTTTCTTAAGGTCGGGCGACCAAAAAAGGGGCGCGGTCGATGATTAGAGGTCAGATAAGTTTGCGTGGCGGAAACGGAACCCCTAACGGGACCGAAAGGACTCTCAGAGTGTGGTGGCTCGTACAATCCCTCCAGGATTTCGCGGGCATTTTTTGTGATTGTTGCGGCTAAAATGCCTGATTTTGCGGGGCATTTTCCTAAAAGTTGCAATTTTTAAAAGTTAAAATCAATAAACAACCATAACTTTTAATATCTAAACCAAAAATCCTTCCTAGTTCTGTAAGATAATTCCCAACAAACATTGACATTCTCAAAAGGTGCTTTATTTGAGAACTTTGATAGCTTCTAAACTGACATTCATGAGCATTTCTGGATTGTCCCTGGTCTGCAGGAAGTGACGTCACGTGTCTTCTTCCTGAGTTATTTGGGGTTATTTTGTATTCCGCGTTACCCCGAATGTTGTGGCTTTTTATGAGCGAGGCGGCCATATTGGATTTGGAGGTTTGGGGTCGGTGAAGAATATCTGATTTTCTGAGTTTGAAATCTAATTCCAGCTGATTTTGTTTGACCTGGAACTGAAAATAAGCAGTGATTTTTGGATTATTTGTTATTTTATCTTTGTGCTGCTATACTTTTATTTTGAAAGGATAACAAAGTGGAAACTACTTTCCCAGGTGAGCGACAGAGATGTTAAGTAGAAGATGATTCACCACGAGTCTTTATCCTAACGATAGGCACATGGTCATGTTTTCAAAACCTCAAACGGGCAAAAATTCTCCATCAAAAAGCAAATTCAGCAGAGTTATTTTATTTATTTATTTTTTCTCCCCCCAACAAGTTATGTTGACAGATGTGCTAAAGATGTGCTTCAGCAACTGTAGCGGAGTGGAGAGTAGGTTTTGGGTGCTAATATTCTAAGAGTGATCTAAGACGAGGAGCAATTTGGCTCAAAATACCCATTCCTGCTTGGAGTGGGCGTGGCCAAACTGCTCCACAGCGCCCCCTAACATGAGCTAGGACGAACCGAAATTCGTAGAGGCCTGGGACCTTAGCACGTAGGTAGAACACTCCAAATGACGAAAAAAAGTCTCTTGGAGGTATGCCCTAAAATGTACAGGGAGGCGGCCATCTTGGATCAAAGGGCAAATTTTGGCCGTTTTTGACTTTTGTTGACGTCGAACTTTAACAAACTCCTCCTAGGGATTTGGAGCGATCGGCTTCAAACTTGGTCAGTATGGAGTTGAGGGACGGGGGATTGAAAGTTATCAAAGTCGTGAGTGTTTGAGCATGTTCAGAGGGCGTGGCCAAGCCGCGAACTCGGCGTACTCGCCGAAGCAAACGAAACGTTGTAACTTTCACACGCAACGCCCGACTTGCACCAAACTTGGCACGAGTCATCCGCGTCGGATGCCCGACGATCGTATGTGGTCATATTCTGACGTCATCTAAGCCCCGCCCCCTCAGGACAGGAAGTCACCCCCCCAAAAAACGAACGGAGCGCTCCATAACTCAAGCTGGGGAAAGGCGATGAAGTGGAAACGTACAATGAATTTCTTGCGAGGTTACAAACGCAGAAGTCAAAGAAATGGCGTCCAAAAACGCGGAAACTGGAATCTCTGTCGCCAGCTAGGCTGTGACTGTTGGCGTTGATTCAAATCAGGTGTGTCGGAGCAGAGAAACAAGTAAAACGTGTAGGATAGTGGCCCTCCAGGACCAGGACTTATATCCTCCTGTTCAAGAACGCGCGAAAAAACCCCCAGTTTAACCAGATTGAGATGTGATTTATAGGAGTCTGATCCTGAACGAGTGGCGGTTCGGATGTTATTTTTGCACCTAAAAGCACATTTAAGGCTCGGCCTGAATGGAAACCCAGCCGGGCCCGTTTGTGCGGGATCACAGGCAGGCGAACGTGACCGAAGGTGGCGATCGTCCGCCGCTAACAAGCTATCGATTTTAGTATCTGCTATTATCGCTTCCCCTAAACCGGTCTGTGAGGAGACAAAGACGGAGACAGAGAGAGAGAGAGGGACCAGTTCTTCCACACTGACTGGAAGGCGTCCGTTCACGGTTATTTTCCTAACACGCTTAAACAGTAACGCGGCGCCTGAGAAAGGCTGGAGATGAAAAGCAGGTGTGTGCCAGAAATAGCAACTCGAAGGCGCTCAGACGTCGTCGATTCGCAGCTGTTTCCTGTCTCTTTCGCTCCATTTCCTTCTGGTTGTCTCATTCAATCGCCTCCCTCTCCTGCCCCATCCTTTTTTTTTTTTTTTTTTCCCCCCCTCTCCTCCACGATCCTCCATTTCTCCATCCCTTAAACCTCCATCAGCGTCTGAACCCTGCGACGTAAGTTATGTGCATATTAACGCGTGCAATTTATTTATTTATTTATTTTTTTTGGCGTTTCTTGGACGCCCAGGGAAAGTTTGCCCCACTTCTTGAACGCGTATGAAAACCTCAGAAGTCACGGTAGATTCAATCATTTGTGGAGCGAAAGCCGAGCAGTGGACAGGAAGCATCACTTCAGCCCTTCACTTTTTTAACCCCCCCTTCTTTCTCTGGTAGCTTCAGGTTTTTTGTTGTTGGTTTTTTTTGTTTGCTTCATTTTTTTTTTTTTTTTTTTTTTAACCGACTTCAATTTATTCTCAGCTGAGCTCAATCATCCCGATGTCTCAGATTTCCGAAAATAATTCTTCTTTTTCTGCTCCTCAGAGCCTTAATGAATAACTTTTACATTTCTGGGTACCTCTTAGACGTGTGTGTGTGTCTGTAAGCAAAATATCTCATAAACCAGTGTCCGGACTTGAATAAAACTCTTCAGTTGACTTATTTGTACGTCTACAGCTGATTAGCTTTTGGAGTCGACCCAATTCAAGATGGCCGCCCCAGCTGATTAACCCTAGCCTACACAAACATGGCGGTTTTACACACGTGGTAGTAGCTGAGAGTCGTCCCCCGAAACACACTGGAGGCGCTAACAAACAAACGTGATTAGGTCCATGAACCACTGGGAGGTTTTATTGAAATCCATCCATCCATCCATCCTTTCATCCATCCTTCCTTCCTTCCATCCTTCCTTCCATCCATCCTTCCATCCATCCATCCATCCATCCATCCTTCCATCCATCCATCCATCCATCCATCCATCCATCCATCCATCCATCCAGCCTTTCTTCCATCATCCTTCATTCCATCCATCCTTCCATCCTTCCTTCCTTCCATCCATCCTTCCTTCCATCCATCCATCCATCCATCCATCCATCCTTCCATCCTTCCTTCCTTCCATCCATCCTTCCTTCCATCCATCCATCCATCCATCCATCCATCCGTCCATCTTCTACTTCTTATCTGTGGTTGGATCATGGAGGCAGCTGGTCCTGGAGGGAAACCCAGACCTCCCTCTCTCCAACGACACTCTCCAGCACCTACTGGGGGATCCTGAGGCGTTCCGAGTAAAGAGAGGATGCATATCCCTCCAGAGAGTTCTGGGTCTGCCCTGAGGTCTCCTCCCAGTGCCAGAAAACCCTCCAAAGGGAGGCGTTCAGGAGGCGTCCTAATCAGACGCGCCAAACCACCTCATTTGATTCCTTTCTACGAGGAGGAGCAGCGGCTCTACTCAGAGCTCCTCACCTGATCTCTAAGGCCGAGCCCGGGAAGCTCATTTCAGCCGCTTGGATCCAGGATCTGGTTCTTTCAGTCTCGATCCAAACCTCGTGAGGGTAGATGGATCAGGTAAATCCAGAGTTTCGCCTTTCCGACTCAACTCTTTCTTCCAAAACGACGCCCGTCATTATTGAAGACGAGGCCCCGATCCGTCGATCCCTCTCCCATCACTCAGGGTTTGTTTTCGTTTGCAGAAACAGGAAAATGCGTACATGTCCTGCGGGACGGCGCAGCTTTATTCCACGTCTTGGCTTTCACAACAGACCCTCCGAGGGCAGATTCTATTAACCGCGAGACGCCGCCGAAAACCTCATTAGAGACGTAAAGACATGCGTGCTCATTTAGGGACGAATGAAAATGAATAAAATAAAGGTACGCGGCCGTCTTTGGTAATTACCAATTTTCCGATTGGAATGCTTTTTCGGCTGCGTTGCGTTCAAATGATTACACAGCTAATGAATTGGCTCACGCCGTTCCCTGACGGAGCGTCTCGCTCGGCGCCGCGGCCACCCAGCTGGAGCAAAATCAGTTAGAGAACGTGACGGGGGGGGTGGGGGGAATTAAGAAGGAGCCGATAGTCGGAACGATTAAAAATGAAATAAAACAGTGTGGCCTTTGGCTGAGTTGTGGTCCGGGCTGGAATATCCTGGAGGATTTGGGATGAAGAAGCTGATTTCTGCTTGAATTCCGCCCGTTTGAAGAGAAAACTGCAGGAAAAGCCGAGGCCAGATTTGAGTTTATTTAGTTTTTAGGTTTCCATCCAGCAGGACCGACAGATAAAACCGAAGTTGCCTTCTCTGGAGAGGTTACGAGCAGCTAATATCTTACCTGTTGTGGATCGAATTAGAAATTAATGACTCAAAATAATAAAATTAAAAAATCCCTCCGTTCTGACTCATTCTGCCAGAACAGGTCAGAAATATCCCGACAAAAAGGCAGAAATTTCACAAAAATCCGCCGAAGTACCCACGCCCGGACACTAGATGGCACTAAAATCAACTGTAACAACGTAATTTGCTCAACTTGTTGCACTTTTCTTTGTCTCTTGGGGGGTTTTTAAAACCAAAACTGAGTCGAAACAAAGTTGTTCGACTTAAATTAATTTCCATGACTTTGCCATTAACAAAGACATATATGCAAACAAAACGTCAAATTCAATTCAGAAGTTTAAAGACAATTGATCTGACCCTTTTCAACCAGGATATTCAGGATATCTCACTAACTACAAAATTCACCTCTGTCAATGATTATGTCAACCACTATAATTCCAGTCTTCGCAGTATTCTTGATACTCATGCACCGGTTAAAACTCGGACAGTTACCTTCTCCAGATCAGCCCCATGGTTTACATCTGAACTCCGTACAATGAAAACTGCAGGTCGTGCCCTGGAGCGGCAGTTTATCTCCAGTGGCTTATTGGTCCACAAACAAGCCTATCGCAAACACCAAAAGACATATTCCAAAGCACTCACTGCAGCAAGATCCCATTACTTTTCCCTAAAAATCTCGAATAGCCGTGGGAATTCCAAACAGTTATTCTCTGACATAAACTCTCTGGTCAAACCTTCCACATACACGCATGCTGATACCAGTATAGATCATTGCAATAGATTTATGGACTTTTTCATTAATAAGGTGGCATCAATCCAGTCTGCTCTCCCTGTAATAGCTGAATCTCAAGTTGATATAACTCTCCTCATGCAAAGTAACACATTTTCAGCTTTCTCCGTTGTCACCCAGTCAGACGTGGAGAAGATCGTAAAAAGCATGAAAACTTCCACCTGCGTGCTAGACCCTCTCCCCACAGCATTACTTAAGTCTAATATTACAGCCATTTGCCCATTAATCACAACCATTATTAATCAGTCTTTGCGGGCCAGTCAGGTTCCCCCATCTCTTAAAACTGCAGTCATCCACCCTTATCTGAAAAAACCCTCACTTGACCCCAATATTCTTGCCCATTACAGACCTGTTTCAAATTTACCGTTTATATCCAAAGTTCTGGAAAAAGTTGTGGCAGCCCAACTTCATCAACATCTTCACATCCATAACTTCTACGAAAAGTTTCAGTCTGGCTTCCGTTCCGCTCACAGTACAGAGACAGCTCTGGTTCGCGTAATGAACGACCTTCTCATGACTGCAGACCAGGGCTCACCATCTCTTCTCCTCCTCCTTGACCTGTCGGCTGCTTTCGACACAGTGAATCACACCATCCTTCTCAACAGGCTACAGTCAGAAATTGGACTTTCGGGTACAGCACTTAAATGGTTTCATTCATATCTCACCAATAGAACTGAATATGTTTCCTTGGGTCAGTCTAAATCTTCAACTCATACTGTGACTTGTGGAGTTCCACAGGGGTCAGTCCTTGGGCCAACCCTTTTCACCATCTATATGCTCCCCCTAGGTCACATAATCAATAAACACAAGGTCTCCTTTCACTGCTATGCTGATGATACACAACTGTATATGAAAATGGACTCCACTTCTCCTACAGTTCTTCCGTCTTCACTTCAGCTTTGCTTAGAGGAGATAAAGGCATGGATGACTGCCAACTCTCTTCAACTTAACAGTAATAAAACGGATGTCATCCTTCTTGGCACCCCTCATCAAACTCAGTCCTCTAATCTCAGTAGTATCTCAATATTTGGTCTTAATATTCCCTTTTCTACCACCGTCACAAACCTTGGAGTTAGGATTGACTCTAACCTCACTTTCAACTCCCACATCCGTCATCTTTCTAAAGTCTCCTTCCTCCATCTTAAAAACATCGCCAGACTCCGCCCCTCCCTTTCCCAACCGGATGCTGAGAGGTTGATCCATGCCTTTATCTCATCAAGGTTGGACTACTGTAATGCCCTCCTCTTTGGGACCTCTGGTAAAAACCTGCAAAAGCTCCAGCACATTCAGAACTGTGCTGCCCGGGTCCTGATGAGGAGGCGCAAATACGACCATATCACTTCTGTTCTTAATTCACTTCATTGGCTACCGATCAAACATAGAATACATTACAAACTCTGTCTGCTCACCTATCAATGCATCCATGGAGCTGCTCCTGCCTATCTTAGTGAACTCCTCTCATTGCACGCTACTTCTCGAAGGCTTCGTTCCTCCACCTCCTTTTACTGCCTGCATCAACCTAAGACCAAACTTGCCACTATGGGGGATAGGGCTTTTCAGGCAGTAGCTCCACGACTCTGGAATGCCCTTCCAGAGTCCCTGAGAGCCCCACAAGGTGTGGAGGCCTTTAAAAAAGGTCTTAAGACTCACCTTTTTAAACAGGCCTTTTAGAACTGTAAGTTTTGTTTTAAATTGTTAGTTTTAATTGTTAGTTTCAATTGTTAGTTTTGGTATCACTTGGTGCAAGATGTACTACTGTAAGCCCTACAATTTATTCTGTATTTTTATTATTACTATTATTATTATTTTTATTTTTTTCTTTTTCTTTTAATCTCTGTAGCACTTTGAGATTTCTTTGAAATATAAGGTGCGTTACAAATAAAATTTATTATTATTATTATTATTA
>NC_051452.1:1214041-1222503 GCF_001649575.2 Kryptolebias marmoratus | reverse complement strand
AGCGACCGAAGCCAAAATGTGCGCTAATGCTTCACATTTGCCCACAAAGATTTCAGCAAACCAGTTTCCTCCCCAGCTGCAGCTGTTTTGCACGTCCTGCAGTGTAATCATGGAACATAAACGCATCGACAAACACTTTGTGTCTGCAAACATGTGAGGAGAGCTGCAGACCAGGGACAATCCAGAAATGCTCATGAATGTCAGTTTAGAAGCTATCAAAGTTCTCAAATAAAGCACCTTTTGAGAATGTCAGTGTTTGTTGGGAATTATCTTGCAAAACTAGGAAGGATTTTTGGTTTAGATATTAAAAGTTATGGTTGTTTATTGATTTTAATTTTAAAAAATCGCTACTTTTAGGAAAATGCCCCGTGAAATCAGGCATTTTAGCCGCAACAATCACAAAAAATGCCCGCGAAATCCTGGAGGGACTGGTAATTGGCCTAAAATGCTGAGGAAACGTCTCCTAGTTGAGCAGATGAGGTGCTTCTGGACATTTTGCGATGCTGTCGTGTTCTGACGACACTTACGAGCTTCATTACACAATAATCCTGCAAAACGGCAGCGTTTCCACCGCCGTTCCGAACACCACCCTTCCACCTCCGGTTCAGATCCTTTTTCTTATTTATTTTGTGAGCCTGGTCTCTTCCCCTTCATCTCCACAGACCTGACATTTGACTCGCCGCCTTAGAGGACCGTCCTCGCAACGAGCCTCCTCTGTATTTCAAACCCCCCCACGGTGACATTTTGATCGGATGAAAGGCTTTCGACTCCCGGCGGACGCTTCTCCTCGCGCCTTAGGTGGCCGGGTCAGCCGAGACGGGCGGCGGCTTCAAACGTGTCAACACGCGAACTGGGAGAATCGGCTTTTAGGAGCTGCTTGATCCAAACGTCTCCCTGGCGGTGTTTCGAAATCATTTCTAACAACTCTCGAAGGGTCCTTAATAGATTTTACCATTTCAAACCACTCAGTGTTTCATACAAAGACATCAATTCAACTTGATATCCAAACGTTAAAGGATTTATCTTCCTGAGGACTATTCAGTAAAAAAAAAATTAAAAATCCAGCAGCTGCTTAACCTTTAACCCTCTGAAGGACCTTTTAATTTCATGAACGCTAAAAAAAAAAGACCATTTATTAATATTTTTGTCCACCCTTAACGAGTCAATCCTTGAAAATTATCTCAGTATGAAAAATAAAAATCAAATTAAAATGACTTTCTAAAAATCTTAGCTCCTTAGGGGCCAAATCCCCACAATTCAGTGTACTTGGTTTTTAATTTTTTTTAAAAGAATCGACTATTTTACGACCGCCGTTAGCCATGATTTGAATTTTTGTTTTGTTTTTTCTCGTGCAAGTGGAGGAATTATTTTATATACGATACATATGGGCTGATCCTCCCCCACCCCTCCAAAAACATTTAAAAAATAAATAAATAAAAAGACCTTCTGAGGGTTAATCTTTTTGATTTTGATTTTTTTTGTGTTAATCTACAGCTTAACTGGATCTATAGTAAAACTCTGTTTATCTAAAATGGCCGTCTGAAATGTAAATTGATAAAATTGATAATAAAAAATTTAGAATTACCCACTTCATTTTTAAAATTTTTTAATTATTTAGCATAAATTTAGCCTTCCCCAGCTACATACGGGATATAATTGATCAATTTTTAATAAACAGATTTTTTTCTTTCAGTTTTAGATACTTTTATCATTTACTGTCTTTATTACTTATGTTTAAAGTTTAATTTTATCAGGATTAGTATAAAGAAAAACAAAAAAGAGGTAAAACTGCTTCATTGTTGTTTTGGTTTTTAGCTGAAAAAACGAGCTGCTAGATCAACGTCTTTGGAAAAAAACTCCACATTTTGTCCAAAATGGATCCATTAAAAAAGTGAATTTCTAAAAATCTCCACTTTGTAAATCAGTTTAAACATGTTTTTTTTTTTATCTTTGTGCACACGGTGTTCGTTTAACTTCCGAATTCATATCTTAAGTCTCACAAAAGTACAAAACACATCTGTCAATAAGAAGCTAAAATATGTTTTTAATAAGCTCTAATATAAAAGCAAACATCAATCTTTATTATTGTGGCTCATAAAAGCCTCTGCAAATGAATACATTAAATGAACTGAATGTATTTACATGCATTGTAACGGGTTTAATGCAATTAAATTACCGAAAAGAGGGTTTAATTTGGAAAGGGGTCACATTTTGTTGTTCTCCTTCCTTAGAATGGATGAATATTTCTCTTGATCCCAGAGGGGAATTCAAAAAGTCCAGTAGCGTCACGGCAATAAACATTAAATTAATTAGAACAAACTAAAATAATCAATTAAATGTTTACGTCAGAAAATGAACACAATAAACTCCTTTTTGTAACAAAAAAACACTCAACTAATTTAAAATAAACATTAAACAAACTAAAATAATCAGTTAAATGTTGATCACAACACTAAATAAACACGTTTATAAAATAAAAAGGAAAAATTTTTAAAAATTGAGTTGTCGTAACATGAAACGCAAAAACTCTTGAAACTGAGATACTCAATTGAATGTTCAATTACAACATTAATAAAAACTCATTAAACTCATTAAAAATCTAATTAAACATTTAAATAAATAAATTAATCAAAGAGTTAATTACCTCCGCCAAATAAGTTTTTGATGATGTTGGTTCGTTTTAACAAACAGATTTTGATAAATCCTTCAGGAAATGTTGGGACTGATTTAAAAAAAAAAAAAAAAAAAAAAGTGATTAAATCTGGATCATGATTTAATTTTTTGTTTTTTAACGACATAAGCGGAGGTTTCCTCCAAGTGCTCCTATGTTTTTAAAATTTATTTATTTTTGTGTCCTGACCGCCGTGATGTCATCGATCGTGTTGACTGCAATCCCCTTTTTCACCTGACCACCGAAATTTAATCGTTTTTCTTTTTTAACCAACGTAAACCGGAGCTAACGGTTCTTCGTTAGCGTTCTAGTCCAAGCACAGGAAACGGCGGGTAATTTATTTCCTATGTGAGGAACACTGATGCTCGTTAAAACTAGCTAACATGAGTAAACGTCACGATTTAACACGAGAAGTGTCTGTTGTAGCCGATGAAAGGCGGAAAATAAAATTTATTTTTTTTCAATGACTAAATAAGTTAAATATCAAGGATGTTATCAAAATTGGATATTTTGGGAGGAAAACTACTTAAACTGTAATAGTTCTGATAATCACGCTTAAAAGTAATCATAATTTTTTTAAATGTTCTTTTAAAACCTGCAAATAAAGCAAAAAAACCAAAAAAACAAACATTTTGTTTGATTACCGTATTACGTGACTTAGTTTTGTAAATTCAAAACCGTTAACTTTGCTTTGTAGTATCTTTTAAAGTATTACGGACACAAAAATAATAGCATACTTACAATTTATTAGTAAAAAAAAATAAAAAGATCAATAAATTATAAGCTTTATTGAGTTGAAGCATTCCCGGCGTTTTACCGAACTCCTTTTTTTTACCGTATAATCCGGTACTTTTTGAACTTCGGGCTTTCTTTACTTTAAAACTTCTCCTTTTGAAAACTATTAAGTTGAAGCTGAAAAGAAATATATGACAATCCTGAATACATACACTAGTACCAATTTATTCTGGATGCTCCAATCCTTTTTTTTTAGTTTGTTTTATCGTGTGGTGCCTCAGCCTGTCTGCGAAATACATAAAACTAAAAAAATAAAAAAAACCAAAGCAAAGCCTAAACTCCGTCTGAAATACTTTACTTTGAAAGGCATCTGATTTCCCTCCACCAAAAAAAATGAAAAACTGCCAATTTGTGTCAGTCAGCACAAAAAAACATTTCTTTTTCTTTATTTTTTTGTACCCAATTAAATCTCACTGTGATGTCCGGTTAAATTCTCACAAGAAAACAAGCACCAACCAGAGTCTAACAGCTCTCCGAGGGCTTTATTTCCTTCGGTAGAAAGACCGAGCAGAATCAGCGTCTTTATTATACGTGCGCTGAAATACGGACTGCTTCGGCTGTTCCCTGAAGTCACTGAGAACCGAGCTGCAAATTAGGTCTCGGCCATATTTCCTGTTTTCGTCGTAGCCCCGTCATGTTTCTCATTATCGTCTGTGCTGCGTTACTCCATCCTTCCATCCTTCCTTCCATCCATCCATCCATCCATCCATCCATCCATCCATCCATCCATCCATCCATCCATCCATCCATCCATCCATCCATCCATCCATCCCTCCCTCCCTCCTCCTAAACACACGCCGGAACAGCGGCGTGTGTTTAGGCGGGAACAAGACCGAGCCGGGTCTGGACGGCGGCGGACATGGCTCTAACCGTGGGGGGTTTTGCGAGGCGCAGATGAACTTGTGGGGGAAAAAGGCAGGAAGAAGCGCGACTCCAACCGGAGCGGCTTGGCCGCGTGGTGAAAGAGAGAACTCCCTTTTTTTTCCAAATTTATTCCTCTTATTGACGACTTACTGTGTCCTCGCCTACGTGTAGCTCTAACTATCGAACATCCTTTCAGAAATCCAGCTCCTCTCATTTCTTTTCCTAACAAAAGGATAAATACATAATGAATAGTTTGTCAGTGGAAAAAAAAAACAGATTCAGGTTCCTGTTTTCAGTCTTGTCAAAAGATTTTATAGTAGGTGTCATAACATTTTATTGCGGCGCGTATATTAACGATCCCTGGAAGCGCGGATTCCTTTTTTATTTATTTAGTTGCAGTTTAATTAGACACCTACAGATATGGCGCTCGTGTATATCTGCGGTTTTTAATTAACGACTCGGTTCTAAACCGTAGGTAAAGTGAACAACGCTGAGCCGCAGCTAAGGAGCTTACAGCTGGCAATATGTTTTCTTACCAGCAACAACAACAACAACCTGAGCATGGGATAATCACTTCTTAGAAGTAGACAAATGTGATTAGATCTGGTTTTTTTTTTTTTTCTCCCAACGGGCCTCGCAATCAATTTGCTTCTTGCCGGGTGGGTTCTTCAGGCTTCACCTCATCTGTTACAATCATAGAGCCCGCTTGGTTGCCTGCGGTCCAGCCGAGGCAAACCCGACGTCTACGAGTCGTCGTATTATTCTGCTTTTTTTTTGAAGTGGAGTTGCTGTCAGCTCAAAAGCTTGAGACGGAATAAAATGGACGACGCAGTAAGAGCATCGAAGGCAAGGCGACAGGGTCGGAAGTTGATGGTTATACCAACCACACGAGACCGAATTCAAATCCTGGTCACTCCTAAACCTTGGCTTTTATACGAAAGTGGTGAAATATTCCAAAAAAAATGGGACACCCTTTAAGAAGTAGATATATTTGATGCTTTTACGTAAACAGACAACGTCAGTATGTCCATATTTGTTGTTTAGGTCATAATAAGTCTCATAACTGATAACTCATTCCCGCGCCGCCAAACTTCTTTTAATTTTTGCGCCTCTTTTCGTCTTTTTACTGTAGATTTTTGGTCGCTTGACAGAAAACGTTGAGCCTCCGTCAGATTGGAGAGGAGGGGGTGTTTTTTCATTCAGCTGGGTTGGGGGGGTGAGATCGGACGGAGGACGGGGGAGTTTTCTCCCGAGAACTCCCCGGTTTTGGTGATAGACGATTTTCCCCCCCAAAAAACAAAAAAGTGTCGTGAATAATTTATCACAACTCCAGTTTTCCTTGACCTATCGAGACAATTTAAAAACTGGTGTAAAGCTTGAAGTCTGGACTTTCAATGGATCTTTCCCGCTAGAGTATTTTAACCCTTTAAGGTCGACGCACGCTCTGGTGCCCGCTCTGGAGCGGGCGTCGACCTTAAAGGGTTAAAGCAGGGCTGGTGGTGGTCGAAGGAAAGGTTTACAGGGACAGTGGTGAGAGGCAGCTGATGTTGGACGGTTTGGAAACAGACCTGGATGCGGCCGTGCCGAAGATGTTGAGGTTGTCCTCGGGAGGGACGAGGACGGACAGGATTAGGAATGAGGTCGTCGGTGGTCTGGCACAGGTTGAAGGACTGGGAGATAAAAGTTGGACTGAGATGGTTTGGACATACAGAGGAGGGACAGAAGGATGTTAGAGACAAAGAGGAGATATATTGGACACCGTTAGAGAGGACATGGAGGGAGTTGGAGCGAGGACAGAGGACGCAGAAGACGCAAAGACTAGCTAACAGTTAAATGTAGCAAATGGCTAGCAAAAGGCTAGCTAAAAGCTAGCTAAACGTTACCGAAAGGCTAGCTAAAGGTTAAATATAGCAATAGACTAGATAACAGTTAAATGTAGCAAACGGCTAGCAAAAGGCTAGCTAAAAGCTAGCTAAACGTTACCGAAAGGCTAGCTAAAGGTTAAATATAGCAATAGACTAGCTAACAGCTAAATGTAGCAAAAGACTAGCTAACATTTAAATGTAGCAAAAGTCTAGCTAAAAGTTAAATGAAGCAAAAGTCTAGCTAACAGTTAAATGTAGCAAAAGGCTAGCTAACAGCTAAATGTAGGAAAAGATTATGGAAAAGGTAAGTGTGTCAAAAGGCTAGCTAAAAGTTAAATGAAGCAAAAGGTTAGTTAAAAGCTAAATATAGTAAAAATGTGTATAAACAGTGAATGTGTTAAATAGATTCCACTTGAATTGATGGAATCTGATGGGCGAACCGGAACCACCTGCTCCAACTTGGAGGGTTTTGGAACCACGAGCAGCTGGTTCGTCTTTAGGACTCAGTTTTTGCCGCGAGGCTCCTCTTCAGGAACGCCTGAAACGGCGGGCTCCGTTTGGGCGGGCAGGGGGGGGAATCAGGCGAGCCTCCATTGTCGCGACTTTCACGGGGAGAGAGCGAAACGATGCATAATTCATTGTTTACCTGATGGACACCAAGTCTAATTAAATCTGCGCCGTAGCTCCTGCTGAGACGGGAGTCTCTCCTTCTTATTTATTCATTTTTCTCCCCCCTCCACCCCGTCGTGTAAAAGCGACAACAACGTACGTCACATCGATGGGCGACAAAGACTTCACTCTTCTGCTAATCTGGGGGGACGTTTTTCAGTAAAATAAAGCTCGCAGAAGCAGAATCTAATCTCTATCTAATCTCATCTCCTGCCAAATTAACGCAAAAAGATTTTATATTTATAGTTCTTACAGTACTATGGAATCGGCCTGCGCTCATAAATATGTGCAACAAACAATCCCTGCCTCCTTTTCTTTTTTTTTTGCTATTTTTTGTAGTTATTGCCTGGTGTCAATTCATAAAGAGCTGAAGAAATAAACGCCTGGTGGAGCAGAACAGCGTGTCCTCATTCACCCCCCCCCCTCCACACATCGACACGAACAAACCACACAATCAGTCAATATGTCTGTCGAGGGGGAGTTTGTTTTTTATATAAATACAGGATTTAAACGACTACTTCTTGCCTTATTTGCGCGTTCATGAAAGGAAAAGATGAGTTTTTACCAGCGCCCGATGCCGCCTTTTATCTCCTTTCAGGGAAATGAATGAGTTTTTTTTATTTTTTTATTTTTCTTAGCTGGGTTTCATAAAACGTAGCCGGGAGGGTCACGCAGCGAAGCTACTCTCTTTGAATTATATCTGGTTGTACAGGAAAGACGAAACGCCGCTCCTGGAAGTCAATCAAGTGCGCTCGCATCCAACAGCTCGCACGTTTTGTTGGATGTTCGGCTCCTCGGTCGAAGGCATTCCAAGAGTTTGATCTACATCTATTCATCCTTCCATGAATAAACGTTGGGCCTCCGCTTTTAAAAGGGTCACATGTCGGAGCAGAGACGAGGTTTTAACAAAGGGCTTACCTGGGACCCTGACCTTTGACCCACGAGGTGTCCGGCTGTGCAGTTTGACGTTCCTGCGTCACACGGTTGGTCGTTCACATTATAATTTAAAGGTGCCCGTCGGAGCACCGACGCGACCCGCAGCACGCGACCGGTCGTCCGGTTTTTCCATTTATCCTTGCCGCCTCCAGCCAACTCCTCCCGTTGAACCTCTGGAACGGGAGCAAACTCAAGTGTCCATTCCGTTGCGCCGCTCTTGATACAAATCGGAGGCCGACGTGGGTATCGGATCAAAAAGGCAAATCAAAAAGGTAGCTGGACTTCTGTTTTGAAGCAGAAGACACGTGGAGCTCCGAGCTTTAAACAGCATGACGTTGGTATCGATTATATCAATATTTAGGTCGATCCACGCACCCTTAATTCGTTGATGTAAGTCGGATGAAATGAGTTTTCTCCGCGGGGTGTCTGGGCTCTCCATTAGAGATAGGGTGAGAAGCTTGGTCATCCGGGAGGGACTCAGGGTCGAGCCGCTGCTCCTCCACGTCGAGAGGAGCCAGTTGAGGTGGCTCGGGTGTCTGGTGAGGACGCCTCCTGGACGCCTCCCTGGTGACGTCCCACCGGGAGGAGGCCCAGAGGAAGACCCAGGACACGCTGGAGGGACTATGTTTCTCGGCTGGCCTGGGAACGCCTTGGGATTCCCC
>NC_051452.1:1213105-1213964 GCF_001649575.2 Kryptolebias marmoratus | reverse complement strand
CCCCGGATAAGCGGAAGATGGATGATGGATGGATGGGTGGATGATGGATGGGTGGATTATGGATGGATGAATGATGGATGGGTGGATAATGGATGATGGATGGATGGATGAATGATGGATGGGTGGATAATGGATGATGGATGGATGGATGGATGGATGAAACATGACCGTTCAGAACAATGGTGTCCAATCCCGGTCCAGGAGGGCCACTTGTCCTGCATCTTTTAGGTGTTTGATTTGAATGAATGGGTGCTGAAGAGCACAAAACGACTAAAACCTGCAGGATCCGGGCCCTCCAGGACCAGGATTGGCCACCACTGGTTCAGACTCGGGTCACTTTGGACATTGGATATGTATCCGATTCCGTACCACGTATAAAATCAACCTGGATTTGTCATTAAAAAACATTAGATATGGGTCAAATAAGGGCAAAGAAAGATCAGATTTGGGTCACTTTTGGCTGCCGTGGTGCACCAAACAAACGGACTTATCCTGCTCCGAGATTCTTGGTCCTCTTCCCACGAAAACCCTTTAAAGACAACCAATCATTCACGATTACCTTCTACTAGTCATCCTTCTCAATCCAGTTCATGACTGGTGCCTGATCCACCATTACCTCTCAGGACACCTGGGAACTACAGGTGCTGGTCATAAAATTAGAATATCATGAAAAAGTAGATTGATTTCAGTAATTCCATTTAAAAAATGAAACTTGTATATTATATTCATACATTACATACAAACTCATATATTTCAAATGTTTATTTCGTTTAATTTTGATGATTACAAATGACAACAAATGAAAATCTCAAATTCATCATATCAGAAAATTAGAATATTACTGAAGACCAATAAAAAC
>NC_051452.1:1208964-1211823 GCF_001649575.2 Kryptolebias marmoratus | reverse complement strand
ACCAGGTGCCATCAATTTTGAACCTTTTCACAAGATTCTAATTTTCTGATATGATGAATTTGAGATTTTCATTTGTTGTCATTTGTAATCATCAAAATTAAACGAAATAAACATTTGAAATATATGAGTTTGTATGTAATGTATGAATATAAAATACAAGTTTCACTTTTTAAATGGAATTACTGAAATCAATCTACTTTTTCATGATATTCTAATTTTAAGACCAGCACCTGTATAGACCTGTGTAGCCCTTCCGTATTGTGGCGCATCACGTTACATATGTGGGGCAGATGGCATTCGGGAGGAATTTATAGCTGCTCGGGATGCCCAGATGGCTGCCGGAAGCAGACATGGCTTCTCTGGTTCAGATCAAGTAATAAATGATTCCTTTTTTTAAAGTGCTAATTTAACTTTAAGACCTTTTTATTTATTATTTTTCTCCTCCTCCTCCTTTTTTTCCCCATCAGTATCATGGTAACCCAGGTGGCGGGTGTCTGTTTCCATGGTTACGGAGCGAGCAGGACATCTCGAAGAGGGAGCCTAATGATGCAGATCGGCTAAAACCGCGAAGGACGCGCCTTCCTCTCCCAGACACGGGGCGTCCTGGCCAGTGTTTAGTTTGACCTCTCGGCCACGCCGCCGGCTTTCGTACCCGGTGCTCAGCAGCGGGCGGGAAAAGTGTTGTTTCCGGGCTGCGTTCGGAATTATCACGATTAAAGCCTTATTTTTAAAAAAAAATAAAGCCAGAATCAGTGCGTTTCACTGTAGTGGAGGCACGTAAACTGAAACTTGAGATCTGTCCAAAACCAAGTCGTTATTTTAGTGGGATTGTATTCAACCGTCCTCTTTCTTGCAGCTCCTGTAAAAATTAGAGATGTTTTCAAACCACAGCCAGACGCAGAAATGTTCTGTAAAACTGTTACGCGAGTAAAATAATAATAATAATTACTTGAGATTTTTTACCCACAGCTGGACACCTCATGGATCAAGGGGTGATCACTGTTGATTTCAAGGTGACGGGGTCAAAGGCCGAGGTCACAGATGACTTTGTGCTCCAGCTATGCAGCCATGTAACGAAGGAAGATGAAGCTGCACAGTTGGACACCTAATAGGTCAAGGGTGATCACCAGTGATTTCAAGGTCAGGTCAAAGGTCAACATCACAGCTGACCTTTTGCTCTAACTGCGGAATATTAAATTCCACAGCTGAACACCTCGTGGATCAGGGGTGATCACTGTTGATTTCAAGGCGATGGGGTCAAAGGTCAACATCACAGCTGACCTTGTGCTCTAACTCTGCGACAGCGTAATGTAGGAATGTTAAACTCCACAGCTGGTCGCCTCGTGGGTCAAAGGGTGATCTCGATTGAATTCAAGGCGATTGGGTCAAAGGTCAACATCACAGTTGACCTTTGACCCCATCGCCTTGAAATTCACCGAGATCACCCTTGACCTAAGAGGTGTCCAACTGTGCAGTTTCATCTTCCTCTGGACACCTCTTAGGTCAAGGGTGATCTTGATGGATTTCAAGGCAATGGGGTCAAAGGTCAACATCACAGCTGACTTAGTGCTTTAACTCTGCAGCCGTGTAACGTAGGAACGTCAAACTGCTCAGCTGGTCGCCTCCTGGGTCAAAGATGATGCCGGTTGATTTCAAGGTTCCTGGGGGTCAAAGGTCATGGTCCCAGGAACCCCCTTTGTTAAAAACCTTCTCTCTGCTCCTACATGTGACCCTTTTGTTTCCGTTTTCTTCCGGTGGTTTGTTTGTCCGTCTGTCAGCAAAGATCAGGTAAAAACTGATGAACAGATTCGGAGGAAATGTTCGGGAAACGTTGCCGCCGATTCCATGATCCGGGTCGCGCCATTTTCTTTAATCGCTCCGTAGCCTCGCCGGAGGTTTTCGGCTCCCGAGTGCTTCTAGTTTATTTATTTATTGAGAATATCATGGAGGATTAGGTTCTCTGTCATCCGAAGGGGGGAGGACTGCGCCCCCTTGTGTCGGCACGCTTTAAACAATTCGCAACGCCTGGAAGGGAGTTTAGGGACCGCACGAAAAAGGGATTACATGGCCTAGTTGGGACATGGTGTCCAACTAGTCCCTAAACTGGGACTGACTGCAGTTTGAGGAGAAAAAAGCAAATTAATTGAGACATAATTGAAACTTCAGTAACTATTGTGACAAACCCAAGCGCAGGGATGTCTGAAACGTGTCGAAAGTACCAATCCGGTGAGATTCCAAGTGGAAAAGTGGTGCGATTTCTCTCAATTATTCGTCTCCAAGCGGCCGCCAAGCGAGCTGCCGGCTCTGGCCTTTTGTCAGAACCCTAATTTCCACCAGCAGCAAGGAGCCAGAAGACACGGCCGTCACTTAACGGAGCGGAATAAATTATGTTCCCAATCGCCTGAAGACACGAGGCTCCCCCCTACTTCCTTGGAGTTCAGCTCGACAGCCTGCCGAGGCCGTCGTATTCCCAGCGCAGTGCTCCGGAGACCGAACATATGGGAGCCGAGCGGTCAGCGGGGGGAATGTTGCACATCTGCGCGCTCCAGCTGGCGGCAAGTGACGCATTCGTCGCGGCGGCCGGGCCGAGCAGCCACAAAAGGCCCCTTTTTCTGCTCATAATCAAAGCCCCACAAGGTGATTCAATAATACAGATGGGGAGGAGGAGGAGGAGGATGAGCAAGACAGACGGATGAAAAAGAAATCATCTGGCCTCCGCGGATCACAGTTTCTCCTTTTTAGGAGGTTAATAGAAAAGGTATTGTCTTTCCATGTCGATAAGGAGCTGCTTTGCTTTAAAACTTTTATTTTTACGCTTCCAAGGGTGACAAACATCAAAGATTAGAGATTTTAAAAAAA
>NC_051452.1:1207321-1208686 GCF_001649575.2 Kryptolebias marmoratus | reverse complement strand
CTGCTCCTTTCTGCTGATAATCCCCCCCCACAGGAGGAACAGAGAGTACAGCTCACTGCCGCCCAGGTGATTCTACTTTACGGTCCGCGCTGCTCAAATGCAGGAATTCTGTTTTGCCCCTTTTCCACCGGCTCTAAAGGTCCCGGCTCCCCTACGGTCTTTGAGGGTAAAGTGTAAAAAACGAGTGTAAAGCTGCTCAATCGGGTCACCATGGCAACCGCACATCCTGCCAGACAGAAGGCCTAAAAAGTAAGCCTCAAGTGAACAGTCGTTGTTTAAAAACTATAATTCGAATGGAAATAAATACCAGAAGCGTCTGATTGTGTCACACATCAATCTTTGTGTGTTTTATGAAGGAGATGTAACAAGATTAAAAAGAGCTCGAACAATGGAAATCAATGGTACTTTGGGTGCCTTCTGGGGGGATTTAAGGAAAAAACGGTGAAGCCTTCTGCAGTGAGAGACAAACTGGGCGAAAGACGACAAAAATATCTGAGTTTAGATGTATGAATTGTAAAGTTTGTGGAAGTAAGAAGCAACAACTCTTGAGTGTTTCACTCAAAAGACTTCACTGGGCGTTACAGTTGGTCCTGCATGTCAACAAACTTATGCCCCTTTTCCACCGGCTCTAAAGGTCCCAGCTCCACTCCACTCGGCTCGCTTTGCGCACGTTTCCACCGGCATTTTTTCGAGGCCGGTCCCTGCTTCTTTGGTACCTGCTTGGGAGCAGGGCCAGCTGGGTGCGCGGCGCAAGCTTAGCTCCTGTTCACTCATTGGTCGTGGGCGTGACCAGATCCAAGCATAAAGAGCGAAGGTAGGGATCTAAACAACAGGAAGCTAAACAACAGGAAGCTGCCATCTACTTTGGCTGGCTTTGTGGATATATAATATATAACATATACCCCATGGAACAGTTTAGTCTTTGGTATGAACCCACTACCCACAGCACAGATGTTCGTTTTTTTAAAAAAAATGCTGCATTTAAATCGGAAAGACGTCGATTTGTGGCCCTGAAATGCTGCTTTAAAGCACATTTCAGTGACCGGTGAAACCATTTTTAGGGTGAAATATGAAAAAAAAAAAGTCCAATTTCACCTCAGACCCCAGAAGGTTAATATGTCAGATCGAGCAAAGCGCTAATTCAACACAACCGGGGCCGTAAATCCTGAGGTCCAACCACTCATTATCAGTTCCAATGAAGACCAAAACTGAATTAAAATAGAAGCTTTTATTTAAAACAAGTGACTTGAATGTGTATATGTTTGTAAATCCATGGGGATCAGCCTCATCTGAAGCAACAGAGGACTCAGGGCACAACCATGATGACTCACTGAAATGACATGAATTAGTTTCTATGAATGTTGA
>NC_051452.1:1204846-1206392 GCF_001649575.2 Kryptolebias marmoratus | reverse complement strand
GAGAAAAACAAATATCTCTCAGGGATAATTGCTTCTAATTGTAATAATCCCAGTGTTCTGTTCAAAACCATAGATACTGTTCTCCATGCTCCCAAGTTTCTTGGTTTTGACTCCTCCACTGAAATCTGTGAAAGTTTCCTTAACTTCTTCACTGATAAAATTGTGTCAACTAGAGTGTGTATCTCTCAGCCTTCCTACGACCCTTCTATCCCTTTGCACTGCTCGTCTATTTTTGATCAGTTTGGGCCGGTGTCTTTCTCTTTTCTTGAGGACACAGTTGGCCACATGAGACCCTCTGGCTCCCCTGCAGATTTTATCCCACCTCGCTTGTTTAAAGAGGTACTTGCTACTATAGGGCCAAATGTGCTTCAGATTATCAATAGTAGTCTTTCTTCAGGTATAGTACCTGGGGTATTTAAGCATGCCTTTGTACGTCCTCTACTTAAAAAAATAGGCCTGACCCCTCTCTATGCTGTAGCATTTTCTGGGAAGCTACAATGAAAACAAGGACATAATATCTCCAATTTTTGCAGTGTTTTTGAAAAACGTCAACAATAAAACTACATGGCTCTTGAGGCAGGCATAGCCAAGGTTCATGATCAAAGTAACTGGTATATTTAGTTCATTTCGACCTTGGAGAATGGGAATAATATCAGTTTGAATAAGTTCAAAAAAATTATTTTTTGAACAGGTCTATGTCACATGGTTGTAGAGAAATGTTGGCCCCCTTTTTTGTTTTTACAGCCATGCTTCAGACATTTATTTTAGTGCAGCTTTCTTAAGGTCCCACAAAGGCATTCTGGACTATTGCAAGACATTGGCTTTCTTTTTCATCAATTCTTTTATGAGGCACTTTCACAAAATACTTCAAGTCAAGACTTGGACACCTTCTGGTTGTCTGGGTGTAATTTCTGGATGGACCGATCTGTCACTGCTGTTGTGGTTTTGACCTACCAGGCAATGTAATAACAGCTGTAAGGGCTGACATGTAGAAAAAGAAAGGTGGTGTTAATTTGGGATAGGTTCGTAGGTATTTTGCAGCAAACAGGATGGTGTATCAGTCAGGATACAGGAAGAGGACATAAGGCTTAAGCTTTAACTGTAGATGTGAGCTGGTTTATTTATCTTGATACTCAGTGTTGCCAGCAGTCTGTAATAACAAATAAATTGCCATTAGGCTAATATATTACAGCAATAGAGGTTCAACTAATACAAACTCAAACAAATATTTAATAAGGAATAAACTCAACCATACATATGTGTATATAAATCCACAACATGCACAAATAACTCAGTGTACATAAAGATTACATCCTTAGGGACGAGTTAAAACGAAAAAAAACATAGACAAGTTTTCTGGCTCAATTTAACATAAAGGCACTTTGGCGCCATCGTGTGGCTAGATAAAATCCCTACACAAGGGCGGCAGCTGGCAGCGCATGCTCTTAATTACTTTATCCGCTGCGGTAACTCGAAGGAAATGACAAAAGCAGCCGAACTGCAGGTACAAATAACGGGATTTTGAGGTAAACCTATGACAGCTGAG